>NC_043993.1:32321202-32621202 GCF_902150065.1 Myripristis murdjan
AAAATATGCAAATTACCATAAAATCTCACTGATTGACCTAAAATTGGAAAGAAATATTAATTATTGGTGTTTTAATGGCTTTATATTATTTCTAAGTACAGCTTTTTGTTATTTATAACCGCTGCGTTACAAAGTGTGTACAGGACATTGAAAACATATCATAATGTTTACCCAGTAGTACCCATTACATAAGGAAAACTCATTAAATATGAAGCAAAAAAAATGATGTTAATCATTTATTTAGCGACGTTAAACACTGGCTGGGGTCAAATTGACCCCAAACATAATAGGAGGGTTACTTATTGCACCTTTAAATGTAATTGTGTTGCACCGTAGCAGCGGTGAATATCAAAATGACTTGTCATCACATTTGGAATATGATGCGATGAGCAATTAGCCATGCAAAAGCGAACAAAAAAACAAACAAAAAAATTGGTTCATGTAACAGTAAATGTATCTTTTCCACTTCCGGAAAAAAAAAAAAAAAAAAAAAAAAACACATTCTACATTCCCAGGCAGCAACTTCATTTCTTTTTGTAAATTGAAATTTGAATTCAGCAGCACCTGCCCATGTAATAGATAAGTTTGCTATCTGTTCAGATACAGTGTGGTGCTGATTGAATTTGGCTCCCCTGTGAGCTGCAGGGCTGATATATAACACTAATGTCGTTGAGTGTGTAAAGGCTGCATGTTTTTCCTTCATGTCTGTCGCTTCTACGCCGTCGGAAAAAAGCCACTTCAAAACAAACAGCCTTCACCTGCGCGGGCTCCTCGGCTGTGAATCACGCCACGTCGGGGCTGCGATCGCGCACACAGGGGCTGTTCTTTGTTACGGCGCACAATGCATTTATTGAAGACGCGAGGCCTCTGAGAGCTGTGTTTTCCGGTGCCAATAATTGACTTTCATGATAGATGTAATGAAATGATGGCAAGGGAATATAGATTTCCAGCCTGCGGAGTAAAGAATGAAGCCGAATGTATGTTTACCTTTGTGCTCACTGGTTTCGGTCGATGGCTGCTGCGTTTCCAATCATTCATTATCTCTTGTGAGCATTTACACATCATTACAGTGGATCTTTCTTTGTTATTTTCTTGGTTTTATTTGAGAACGCGCCGGCAAACAGGCACTAACCACTGAAAGGATACCGCATTGAAAGCAGGTGTGGTGTGTTTGGCTGTTTGGGAGAAGCAGCCAGAAAATGGGCAAATGATGCACATCAGTAAAAGCTGAATGTAGCAAGCAACTGTGGAATAATTGAATTGGAGCTTCATTTATCGAGTGACTGAGATGCTGTAGGCACTGCTGAATATGTTCAGGTTGAGGCGGCGACTCGGTTCAAAATGATTTTAACTAAATTACATGATCAGGAATAATGTTAATTTTCAACCATCCATAATCTTTTACTGATAAAATAGGATCCGAGGCCTGCCTTGACTGACTTTCAGTCCCCCTCCCCGATTTTGATTTCTGTAGGGTTTTTCAATTTTTTCATCAAGCATAGATGCTCCTTAAAGGAAAGTACCTGTGAAATACCATTTTCTGCCAGGAACCTGTACTTTTGCAATCATGCTGATTGATTGGAACCTATAAAATCACATCAGTTGCTTCACTTTTCAATGTCCTGTATACATTTTGTAACACATCGGTTATAAATAACAGAAATCTGTACTTAGAAATAAAATAAAGCCATTAAAACACCAAAAATTAATATTTCTGGATGTATAAGTGGGGGTGGGGGGGTGGGGGTTGTTTTATTTAAAGGGCTATTTAGGTCGTCAACAAAGAAACATAAAGTACCTGACACATAAACTTTGGTAACAATTTTAATTCTAATAATTTTGTGGAGGTTTAAACTGCTGGGGTCAAATTGACCCCAAACATAAAAGATGTTCGTAAATGTGAACATAACAGGGGGGTTAACACATTGATATTCACTCTGTAATGAGACATCCTGTTAAAAGATGTCAAATATTTCAGCGGTAATGCCTTTATCATATATTTTTGAGGTTACACTCCTAATCTGTAAAAGGGGAGTCCGACCGACCCAGGTGATGGGAAATGACGGGGAAAACAGGGTCCAAGTTGAGGAACGCTCTTCCTCTCAACACCTCATTTCACTCCTGTTTTCCTCTTGCTGCCTTGCTCCTCTCCTCCCAGGATTTCAGTGTGTGATGAGGACAAGTTCCGCCACAACGAATTCATCGGGGAAACGCGGATCCCCCTGAAGAAGCTGAAGCCCAACCAAACCAAGAACTTCTACAACTGCCTGGAGAAACAGCTGCCTGTAAGTCAAACGTCTTCCTGCTACCTCATTTCTGTTTTTTTTGTTTTTGTTTTTGTTGTTGTTTTTAAAGATTGCAAACAGATGCCTTGACAGTGGATTTTCCAAAACTGAAGTTAATACCACATCATGTCATAACATATGGTATAAGTGTCGTTTCATATCATTGTATTGTATTGCATCATCATACAGAGTCATATTGTTTTCTGTCACATCATATTGTATTTATCATCGTATTGTGTTGTGCCATCTTATTTTATCCCACCATATCATATTATATAGCACGTAACATATCATCGTATTGTATCATATCATATCATATTATTGAATTTTATCGTATCATCCTGCATTATATTGTATCATATCATGTTGTATGGTATCATGTTATATCATCTCGTCATATTTTATTATATAGTATTGTAATGTATCATTGTAATGGATTGTATCGCATCGCATCTTTGTATTTTATAATATCTTATTATAAAATATGTTATATTCTATAGTTTCCTATATCGCATTGCAGTGACTCGTATGGTATTTTATTTTGATGAATCGTACTCTTTTATATAGTATGGTATGGTATGGTATATTACACCATATTATATTATCTCTATTAGGTAATTGTTGAAAATTTTATTCCTAAAGGACCAAAAGGCTTTCTGGTTTTCTTAATGGAACTTATAGAAGTTAAGTACCAGAAACCATTTTAATTAACTGGTTGAGATAATATTATCGCCATCTCTTCAGTGGTCTTTGGATCTTTGTCTACTGACCAACAGCAAAGCACGATAATATCCAGAGTCATACTCCACATAGTTGAATTCTATGGTCAAGAAAGCATTATTTTCATAATTTTCAGACAGAGTGCTGGTAAGGTGATGGTTAATATTTTCTCTTAGGAGAAAATAGAAACCAGAAATTAGAAATCAGAAATTAGAAATTACATCACCAACACGTAAATGCTCCAAAACTTTAAGTGCACTCAAAGCAACTGAGTTATTACTTCAACATTTCATTTTTGAGTTTAATTCATGGGAATGAGTGACTCTAACTTTAAGTTTGAGTTACATAACTTTCTTCTTTTATTAAGATGCACTGTTAGGCTTTACAGTGCTGAGTAGCATTTGTAAATTAATAACATACTGCATTTCATAGCGGATTTGATTCTTCTGACTCAACGAGCCAATCGCAGATCATAAAACATCCCATTAAGCTTTACTTAAGTCACCTTGTGCTGTGTAGCTACATATCACAGTTGGTTATCTTAATTATAATGAACAGTATCTGAGTTCTGCATTTAATTTCAAACAGAATTCAATCCAGAAATCAGTAAAAGGTGCACACTGAACATCAGGGTGAGTATTTGAGTGTGCACAGCCCATGTGAACAGGTCACATGACTGCAGTCCTGTAGTTTTGATGCACTTCATTCACCGCAGCATTAACAGAAGCTATCTGGCTCATACGTTTTACACAAACCCAATTCCACCTCAGCATAATGTGCATAACTTTGGATTTGCAACTTCACGGCTGCAGATTGGTTTATACCGCCACACAAATTTAACCACTGCCATTTTTGTTTGTTATAACTGATGGACACAACTTCAGCCTCCACTAATGGGCAGAAAGCCTCTGACCTTCGCCTGCATTCCCTCGAGGTTTGCCTGGATCTCTTTATAGCACTTTCCCTGCCCACGACACGGCCAGCAGACGGCCGTGGGGCAGGTAAGGCTCTCCTGAGGAGCAGCACTCTTTACTGCAACTTCTGCATCATTTTTCTCTGCACTTTGTCGTGTTTTCACCATCATACTTCAGCTGACCGCACTCACACTGCAAGACCAAAAGTATTTATTATGTAATAAACTGTCACAGTCACAGTTTGCATCAAACTGTTGTTTTTTCATCATAAATTTACCGTTAATCTAATACAAGTCACAATACGCACAGAAGTCGTGATCGCCGTAAATGAATTTCATTTTTTAAAATTTCAACCTCATTAGTCTTAGCTCTTACATGAATGGTAGGTGACTATTACATTTATGACAAACGCTCTCAGGAAAATCATGCTATTCACTCTAAATTATTATGTCATTGGTTTATTGCATATTATTATTTATTATTTCACTGGCAGCTGTAACAGTACTGCCGTTTTTTTTTTGTTTGTTTGTTTTTTTTTGCCTTATTCCTCTCCGCTCTACCCATCAGTTGAATTCCTCAGATGTTTGGAGCAATACTCCTCTCATAACGTCTCACAGCGACACGGCTCTGTGCTCGAGCTCTTATTACACCGCGGCATGGAGAAGAAATGAAATAACAGAAGAGAAGCTACAATATTGATATTGGTAATTTTTCATTTAGCTCTTTTCATTAAGGCAGTCAGCTCTTTAAACACTCAGAAATTTCCAGGCTCGGTTAGTTATTGTCTTGCGGTAGTTGCATACATTACGATATAATGTAATATGAAGTGATTTGAATAGCAATGGCTTGGTGGTCCTGTGAGCAACATTAACTGTAAGTCATATTTCGTGAGGGATGCCACACAGCACATCGTGGCGTTGTATTATGACAGGGGCGTTTCATACAGTGCATATGAATAAATGCAAGAAGCAATAACAATATCATTAAGGATTTCGTCCAAACCACTTGAGGGATTAGTGCGCTGGGTTTTGAGCCCAACATGAACGGCAGAGAGGGGATTATGTGCTATGAAAACATGAGCGGAGTGCAGTGTCATTGAGCAAAATATCCTTTTCATATTGGCTACACCTTTTTGGATTTTGGAGTGGAGTTGCTCGCGCTGCTGCCAAGTGCTCGGGGAGTCGAATTTGTGCCACTCCTCTCGCGGCGTATGCCGTGTACGTGTGAGTTTGACATGGCAGAGTCGTCGGAAAAACACAAAATATGCTCATCCATAACCGGCGTGCGACATTCGCAGCACATTCACACAAGCTGTACAGTCCCAGGCCTTGATTCAGGAGGGGTTTACGCTGTGTGGAGCAAATGCTATGCTTTCAAAAAATGACCAAACTGAATGCCATGCTGTTCATTTAGCGCACACAGCGACTCCAGCAAGATAACAGTGCCAGCAAAAATCATAGCCACCTGTATAGACGGTGTAAATTTAGTTTTTAGATTCTGTGTGTGTACATACTTGTGGCTTGTAAGTCATGGTGGAATAAATGAGAAGTGTTATGTGGTGCTGAAGCCAAATGATTTTCCACAGTGTGATCATTTTGGATATTTGGAGCGACCGCTGTTCGTGCTGACAGAGAGGCATCTGAGTCGGAGGCCGCCTCACAGCCTCCATCACAATACCGCCTCCTGACCGTCCATCACCTTACATTTTAGGCAGCAGCCATCGAAGATAGCTTCACCCTGACTGAATGGGCCAAATTTATAAAAATGATTGATGCAATCGGAGGCAGGCCTGCTTGGCCCTCGGCGGTCTTTTCTGAGTGCAAGCAACAGCCAAAAGTGGCCGCATTTACCCTACACACATAAGCACAGTCTCTGCCGTATGCATTCCCTTTGATGCCTATAATTTACTCCCTTTTTAGCGAGGCTGAGGTCTGAGTGGGCTTCAGCAGACCTGACAGCCTCACAGCCTTTGCAGCCTGCTGTGTTTGTAGAATTAGAGCTGCTGGTTGTAAACACCATGTCTGGTTTTCCAGCGGTTTGCTGCTCTGTCTCAAATGGGGAAGTGATAGGTAGCTTTGCAATTCCGAAAGCGACATCTCACACCGTCTCACACACAGCAAGGGAGAGCACAGTGGTTTCTTAGACCGTGGTAAAATAGGAGGCTTTTTTTTTTCTCCCTCTCATGCTCAAACACAAAGCCCAGCGGCAAGGAATAGAGAGAGAGCAAGAGGTGAAAGGCTGCAAGGAGCATCACATCATTCTGGTAGCTCGGCAATGCAGTTTGACAAGTTGCAAACTATCTAATTAGCATTAGTTAGCCAACCAGAAGTGACAAAGCGTATAATACTGTTGAAGGGTTATTTCACCCACAATGCATGATACTGCACAGCCTGTATGGCAAACTCATATTCCAAAAAACACCAGCCATCCCTGAACCAGTGGAGAGGAGTACGCTCACTACACCCAAAACACCTGTATTTTTAGTGCAAATGCTGCACACACACCCTTCTGTAGTGTGTGAGAGTAAGTAAATAAGAGTTTACCATGAAGGCTTACCAGTACAACTTTCTTCATTAGGGAGTCAAAGCAGCAAATAGTAAGCGCGCTTGATATAAATCTCATGTATTAAGGGTGAAGAAACCCTTTAAAAATAAATGAGAGAAAGTTAGTAATCGGTCTGCTTGCTGTTAAAGGGGATGAGGGGCTCATTCTGAAACAGAGGATAAAGAACACAGTTTACTGTTTTATCATCTCACCCAAGAACTGTGACTATATCGCACCTGTTTCAAGGGCTGTTGCAAGGGCTATTCACTCAGCTCCTGAGACTGGAAATGCTAACGTTGACAGAATTCTTGGCCGGTTAAAATTTCGGCGCGTACCCTGGGCAGCAGGCCAGAATGCCCCACATGTCCTGAGATGACACCTCCACCAAAAAAAAAAAAAAAAAAAAAAAAAAAAAAAAAAACAAGCTGTCTGGATTCAGTGTGAAATGTCAAAAAGGTCCTAGAAAGACAAAAGGAGCTGTTTTTGTTTTCCTGGTCGTCCCAAGGTACCCGTGCAGCTGTGCTGTGGCCAACATTGTGTCCAATCATCCATTTCCGTCTAATGGATTTGTCTGCCAGCTCTTTCTCTGGCTCCGTCCTCGGCTCTGTCATCAGTAGACAACATGCGGGCATGATGTGCAGTTTTAAAGGTCCTTTCAGACACAATGTGATTTGAGCTGCACTCGCCGCTGGATTCTGAGCACATCTGTTTGGGGGGAGTCATGGAGGACAGAGCAAAAGAGGCGGACTTTTCAAAACTTCAAATTTTCGAACAGGACAAGTTTGTCATTTTGGGGTGGAAATATGTTTCCAAAATAGAGCGTTCCTCCCAGAGTGTCAATATAAGTGTAAGCTTGTGTTGTACAATTTAGGGAATTGTACAATACAATACAATACAATGTGATACATGATGCAATACAATATAATGTATTACCATATGATATGATGAAATATGATGATGTGATACGATGCAAGGCGGTCACAATATTATCTTTTCCTCATTTTGCTTTCCATGCCTGGCTGGCTGCCGCGTGTCTATTGGCCATGCGGGTATTCATCACAGTGTGAGGCGCCCAAAGGTCAACACACTTTGCTCTATGCAGGGAAAAGCCACTGTGGTGCGGCGCAAGCCACTGGAAATAACGGGTTTCAGAGCGCGGTGTTAGGACCTTAAGAACCAGTGTCCTGATCTGGCAGTGCATCTCCAGCGTAATGCTGTTAACTCCTAATGGAACACCTTCTCTTTGCTTGTCTATCTCCACGGCTTGCTTAGACAATCAAAGACCAGAAGGCAACAGATGACCACAAACTTGTTGCACAGTCCGGTCAGTCGATGGCGCTCTGAAGAACAATTTTTCCAATTGCTATGTGGAATACCAGTGTTGCTTGCTATTCTGTAGCTGCAAGCCAATATTTAAGAGCTGTTGATTTATGTGCTCAACAATGCAGCTGAACAATATGGATCATTATGGAATATGTGTGTGTGTGTGTGTGTGTGTGTGTGTGTGTGTGTGTGTGTGTGTGCATTGAATGGCCATACCCTGGAAGCCACGAGCTCCTCTCTCGGTTCAGTGCAGTAGTCAGCCGCCCACTGTGCTGTTAGAGGTGTTGATCTGGAGGATCCTACTAGGACATTGGCAGGAGATGCATTTTGGCCCTGCTTCCTGTTATACAGATTTAGAGCCTTGTGAACCGCCTACGCGTTGTTCCAGAGATTCACTTGCATGGTTTTAGACATGGGGCACGCAAACCCGTGCTTGTAGTCATGAGATTGTTTTTTTTTTTTTTTTTTCCCTGATTGTATCCTGGGCATTAATAAGGATATAGGCAAAGGCAGTGTGGCAGGTAATTAAGCGACAATGCTCTGCAAGCTCCATGTTAAACAATCTGAATTGATTCAGACTCAGCAATTTGGATCAGTCTAAAGAAAAGTCCTGTTTATCCTGTGATATTACTTACAGAGCAACCCAGACTTTTTCCTGGTAATATCTCTGTTTCCCTGGTAACACCTTAGGGGCTGACTAATACTTGGAACCCAATCAATACGCTTGCATTATTGTGCCGTGTTGCTGCCTCTGAGCGGCTTTGTTACCTGTCTGTGGAGTCCAGAGAACAATGAGGCAGGCAGAGAGCTAGAGGTATATCTCCTCTTCTATCATTCAAGGTTGCAGCTCCGTTCATTTAGAAAGATGATCTAGAAGTTTGCATCCGAGGTGTCCGGTTGTGCTGTACGTTAAATGAAATTAATGGACATCCTCTGGCCGATCTTAATCGAGTTTTCAGCCAGGCGATGGTGCAACTCGCCTGCGAGCATTAAGGAAACCCTACTAGCAAGACAGCGTGTTTGTTTATGTAAGCTAATTTAATGTGAAGGCAGATTGATGGAGAGGAAAGAGGCGCAGGAGCGAGAGACAGAGGACAAAAGGAACAGAGAGAACAGCAGCCTTTTGCCAACAGGGCTTAAAGGACCACACCAGTGATTTCACAGGTATATCCTAACATCTACAAAACGAATAAACGTCACGTTTCTGCTGATCTTCTCCCAAAGTAAGCCGCCGTATTTTAGAACTCCAATATCATTTTTCCTCCCGTTTATCCAGCCATTGGTTTCCATTCATTCCACTGCAATATGAAAATGAACTTTCAGAGACTTCAGACTTTCTGCACACCAGTTTTCCATCACTGTAATAAAGTTTTCCACATTCGTTTTCATAAAAGCAGCAGCACTGTTGTGTTTGGCTGTTTCAACCAAATATTCATATTCAAAAATGGCGGGATTTTGATTGTACGTTGTGACATCTTTAGTACCCCCACATGATTTGCAAAATGGTTTGTTGGAATGTAAAATGTGGAGAAATTGTAGTAAAACTGGGCCAGTCCGAATGTGCCGGCGTTATGTCTTTTTATTGGCATATATTAACATGCTGGCAAGTGTCTTTTGTCTTTTGTTTGTGGTTTTTCTGTCCTCTGCACCTATTTTTACCCTTTTGCAGGTTTCACTGGGCGACAAAGTTCAAACCTTGCGCTATGTTTTCACTAGTGCATTCTGTGAGAGTTAATTTAAAACGTTATTGTACACTGACTACAAGATATTAAAAGTCTTAGTGTATTTTTTTTTTTCAATACATGGCTATGACACTTTCTTAGACTATTTTAAAACTATTTAACTCTTTAATTGTATTTAAAAAATATATATATATATAACAGACTTAATTTCAGGTCATCTGTATTCTGAGGTCCCCAAAAATCTTTGCCTATAATTGGGTCAGTGCAATTATTGAAGGATACATATCATTGTATTTTCTGTATGAATTATTTTGCGCAATGCTAGCAAAACAATGAGCACAATAAACCATTCATTACCTTATATGTTACAGTGTAAACAGAAGCTGTGCTAGTCCTGTCCAAAAGTTTCATCAAAGTTTGTTAAATGTGTGCATGTTCACCATCAGTGATCACCCAAATTTCATTAAACTCCAAAGTGCAGAATACATGTTATGGACATTAATTATGTGAAGACCGAGCTAACAGTTAAGTAAAATAATTGGGTTAAGGTTTTGGTCGTGGTTTTAATAAAAATGGAAGCCTCACTCTCAGCAGAAAAAGGTCATCAGAGCTGAAGGTAAATGCAGCTGCCAGTCTGGCTCTCCCATGGTGGGAAAGTTATCTTCCGCTTTGTGCACGGAGCGCTCATTTTCATCTGAGGACATCCTGCTCATCTCTCAAATCTCCGTCTCATCATCTCTCCCGTCATACTCTCCACCTGATGGAAGAGGTTCAGCAAAACTGTGTGATCATAAAATTACTTGTATCAAGACCTTAGTACATCTTTGTGTCCATCTAGCAGGCGATGTCGTAAAATGTTTTGTCAGGGGAACGGACTTTGTTGCAGATTACATTTGTTTGTAACATTTCACAAAAAACTTTTGTAATCTCTCAGTATGAAGTCGACTGTAGGAGGCGGGCATGCAGGCAGACAGGTCAAAACACCGAGGTGACCCGAGTTTGAGCCCAACACGAAACAACAGGTCTGTTCAGTTGTTGCAAACTTTACATACGTTATGTTACGTTATGGTAAAACAAGTATTTTTCATGCCTAAACCTAGCCTTTTCCTAACCATAACCAAGTGGTTTTGGTGGCCAAAGCTGACAAAACTGGCTAATGTTCCACCTGACATGATGTACAAGATTGGAAACACATTTGAGATCTGTCAGAGGCAAATATAATCCACAACAAAACATTTTTTCCTCAAAACCTAATTAAAAATGCAGTTCAGTTGCATGGCACCAAAATATGTTGAAGAGGAAATATATTTGTGATACATCAGAAACAAATATGATCCATGACAAATACATTTCTCCCATGCATAACTGATTATGCAGTTAGGTTTATTATTATTTTTTACACTGCTAAATGGCCACAAAGATGTACTAACATCCTGAAGTGTTTTTGTGATCACGCGTTGTTGCTGAACCTCTTACATCAGGTGGGAAACATGACAGGTGAGCCTAATTTGCCCCCAGATTTTGAGAGACGAGCATTTCGTCCAGTAGTTCTGGATGTACTGCGGCACCGAATACAAGGAAGTGGAAGCAGGACAAATATATGATCTGTAAGGATGCCTTCGCTTGTCAGGTGGGCCAACCTCGATATCACCTCGGCAGCCTGAGGTTTGGATTTCCTCCTCACTCTCCGCCTTTATCTGCTTGTGTACCTGTCAGCCTTTAGTTCATCACCGACTCGCCAACTGCAACCATGTCTTGTTAGAGGAGAGTGGGAGAGAGTGTGAGAGGAGGACAGAAGTGGGAACTCCTGAGCCTCAGTACAGTACAGGAAGGCACAGCTGTAAATGGATTTGACAGCGAGCTGAGGGCGGGGGCTGGAACATGTTGGCATGTCAGGTCCAGCAAGACCTCTTGTAAAAGTCATCGACAATTCATGTAGAGAGTCTCTTCCTTGGAGAAATCTGATTAGTATCTTGCTGTGGACATTTCTAGACAGTTTGTGGACTCACTCTCTCTCTCCCTCTCTCTCTCTCTCACACACACACACACACACACACTAGTCTTTGACATTATTACACCGTCATGTTGGAGAGTAGTTTCACATGTAATTGCACTGGTAGTTTAACTGGATTTTGCAGCAGTTTGGTTTAAGTTCAGCTAAAACTTGGATTGTGTTTTCAGTTTTTGGTTACTTTTTGACTTTTTGAGGCAAACTGTTTTTGCCCTGTAAAAGAAAATAAGGGAATCACATTTCTTCATCCTTTTATTTTTGGTTTTAATTATTTTTAAAATTGATTTCCTTGGTTTGTTTCTGGTTAGGCTGGCCTGGTTGGCCTCTATTAACAGCAAATTTTTATTCACACCCTAATCAGTACTATATTTTGCAGTCATATGATTTTGCTGCAGATGAAGGTATGGATATTTTTCACAAAGTAGTTTGTGCTTCTTTTTCTGAGCGAGTCCACTGAATAAATCTATACTTATCCCGGTTGTATAGCTTTGCAGCAGTTAGACAAACTCTGCTTTGCTATTTTTGTCATAAAATATAGGAAAGAGAAAGAATCTAATGAATATAAATTTGAACTGAATTGAAGAACACTGCCCCAATGCCCACATTTCCACTGGCCATTGCCACTTCCAAATAACTTTCGATAAGCTTGAAGTTGCCTAAGCTTCTCTGCATTTGCTTTGCAGATAAGGATGGCCTTATATACTATGTGGGGGGAAATGCTGAGGTTTGGGAATCTCCAGCACATATTCACACCATCAGCAACCGCAGGAGTATTGCTGGTAAATTGCATTTCCAACTCAATGGACATAGCACAGTAAAAAAAAAAAAAAAAAAAGTTTAAGGCCGGCATATCTCCATCATATGAGTGTGCTTGCTGAGGCACTTTTTCCTTTGTTTGGGGAGCTCAAGGTGCTTTTGAACAGAAAGAGACATTTAACCATCTCAGAAATGTGCAAAATGACTGTCATGCTGTCGTGTGAGCACAATAAGAATCTGAGATCTTGTATTCGTTCAGCTGCCTAGTTTCACCACTGACTGCATGCCTCAAAATCCCTTGCCTTTTGTGTGTTTCAGCCATCCTCAAACTCGGAAAAGGAATTTTGGCCATTACTTTATGTGATAATGAGAGCTAATGTGTTTCAATCAATCTAGCGCATTTCGCACAGTGGAATGCAGTGCAATACACCTCACATTAGACACAATGAATAAATAAGTAAAGTGCATAAAAAACAAAATATATAAAAGCAAATAAAATTAACAATAAATTCAAACAACAAGGTTAATGAATAATAAAGCAGATCGGGAATATAAAAACATTGGGAGCAGAGAGCGATATAAGATGAAAGATGAAAGAGGCAAAATTGCAGGTTAAAAATAAAAAAGTGTGATTAAAACAGTTAATAATAATAGGCAGGATTTGTTACTGTCCTGTGTGCTTCAAAGCTCAAATCACAATTAAAAAAAAAAAAAAAAAAAAAAAAAAAAAAATAGAAATAAAAATAGAAAGTGATCAGTTGAGTGGATACCTCCGCCAACACTTTGTACATGCCAAGATATTATAGTCCCACATATTGAATATTTACCAAAAGTTAATCATGCCCACCACCATATTCCTCTTTGGCCAATCAGTGTGAAAAATGAATCAGTTCTTGAACCTTCCCACAAAGTATCATGCAAATCTGTTCATACATTTTAGAAATATCCTTCTTACAAACACGCAAACAAACAGACAGACGAACAGGATGAAAACCATAACTCCTGTCCAACTCCACTTGTGAACGTAATAACACCCAGGATCTTAGCTTGAGCTTTAGGCCGTTTCATGGTGCCTTACATTCAGGTACCAGGTATGTGCCAAAAAGACATGTGTCAAAAAGACAGAGCCCCACTGAAACATACAGCAGGGTATCATCTGCGTAACAGGAAGATGGTGCCATGCTGATAACTCCTACTGGGAGCATGTTGAAGCCAAAAGACCTTGGTTCCAAACTGAGCCTTGGGTTACAACACATGCAATGCCAAATCCTCCAAGCGGATAAAGATTTTTTTTTTCATTAGGCAGGACTTGAAGCAACTTAAAACCATACCAGAAAGACTAAAGGCTGATTAATGCTCACTACGGTGTACATGGCACAAATGGCACTGGACGTCTATAAGAAAAACACGGCACAGCGCTGTGGAGGTCATATTAGATAAACAGATGATGATTGTTTGGAGTGCCGTTTCTCGCTGTTCCAACCGCAAGAACCATGAATGGCCTGCCATTCACAGACACTGTGCCGCGTCGTTTGTGCTGTGAGAACTGTGAATGCAAAATGCAGCATAAATCACCTTTAACAGTCTGTTCAGAATCATCTTACTGTTTGCTCGACAGCCTCAAAAACTCAGAAAAGTCTCGGTCTCAAAAAGGCACCAGAACACAGAGCTTTGTGTCATCTGGATGATCTACCATCTGTGCCAGAACTCTGCAAGCAGCCAACCAGCTGTGCCTCTGATATAAATTGGCTGCAAGTTTTACCTGACTACATCCTCTCCTGTTGCTGTTCACAACTTTCAAAGTACTTCCTCCTTTCTTATGGACAGCAAAAGTAAGTGAGGTTGTGGGATTAAAGTGCGTAGTAACCCTAGGGCTTTTAAACCTCACAACATGTTTAACTTTCATGACCACAATATAAAAAACATAATAAAATAATAAAATGAATGGCGGTGTGTTCTGCCAGAAACTACAAGACCCATTCAGCCAAAAAGCGCAAACTGGAAAATTCCAGCCCCATAGATTACATGCTTTTTACACAGACATTAGTGGTTAAAAACTATCTGCAGAACCTACAGTCTTGGGGTCAAGATGTTTTATGGGTCAAATGTTGTTTTAGGGTAAACTGTCACTTTAAGTTGAGTGTGAAGTCTACCAGTTAATCCAATCACAGACAGAGTCTTGATATGCAACTCAGCATGAGACAGTTTTCACGGTCGTTCCACTGAGTTTTATTTCAGCAGTGATCTACCCATATTATGAGAGCTAACCAGGAAACGGAGTCAAAGGAAAAGATTAATTTTCACAAATCTAAGAAGTTCTACATGATTATCAGCAAACCTTTGTGTCCTAAAAATTACATTCCCATACAACTAATCTGCATTCATAATTTCTTAATTTAGGGGGAAATGTATTTTGTTGAGGATTACATTTGTTTCTGACATATCACAAATACTTTTCCAATCTACATAGCATGTACATCATCTCAGGTGGCAGTTTTGCCAGTTTCATTGCCTTTAGCCACCAAAACCACTCGATTAAGGTTAAGGTAAGGTTAGGCTTAGATATAAAAACCATAGGTTAAGGTTAAGGTAAGGTTAGGGTTTATGCATAAAAAACACATGGTTACAGTAACATAACATGTAAGGTTTGCAACAATCAAGCACCAGTGTCGCTTCGCTCTGAACTCAAATTCAGGTCTCCAGGGTGAAAGCTGGTTGTTTCACCCATCCGCCACCCCACCTGCCTCTGAGTACAAACCTCACACTAAAGGATTACAAACGATCCTGTTACAAACAAATGTTGTCTGCGACGAAATAAGTTCCCCCGGAAATGTAATTGAGAATGCAGCTTAGTTGAGTTCAGTTGAGTATGAGAATGTAATTTTTAGGAGACAGGGCTCTTATCGGCGTGATGTGAATTCTGGATGTGCTCTCAAATGTAGCTGTCTCTTTATTTCCCTTTTTTTTTGTCATCTTAGCAGCACCTTGACCTCATCTCTCCTGTTCCAGCTGCTACCATCAGTGGACCCTGCATGTTGTGTCTGAGCCACTCTCAGTTATGTAACTGAAATGCATGTGTCAGGTGTCCCTTTCAGACTGGGTGTTTTGGGTGTGATACTCTCTGAGCCCTGTGTCCTTTCATGTTTGCCTTGTCTATGTGTGCAGGATTCTGAAATTTAGAAAGGAATGGGCTGCTAGTGTGAAATAACCGCCATTTCTCACTGTGTGTCTAGATCTATCAGGTTATTAACACACTCAACACAAGAGATGCACTTTCTCTTGTTACCCTATTTGTGAGGAACTAAAGGAAGATAATAACAACAAGGGACAGCAGAATTAACTACAGCAATGGAGATGAAAAACGTACTCGCTGATATTAAACAAGTTGTTGCTGGCTGGCTGGCTGGGAGGGATCACCAAAAGTAGCTGCTTAGAGATAGAGTGCAGTGTTGACAGTGGCCTTTGGACAAAACAGGCAGGGTCCACTGATGGTAGCAGCTGAGACAGGAGACATGAGACCAAGGTGTTGATAAAATAATGAAAAGGAAACATGGTGACAGTGATTTCTGAGAGAAAATCCAGAGTTCACATCACTCCCATATTCATGCAGGGCTGAGAAAATGAACAGGACTGTCTTCGTCACTGACAGCCGGCACTGGACACATATCTGTGAGCAAAGAGAGAGAAATCACATGCCAAGTGAGCTTCAAATGCAAAGTGATCCACAAATGCATGAAGATCATTTCACATGCACATTTTTGATCCACAAATTTGTAGACTATTTTAGATGCAAATTTTGCTCTGAAGATTTCCCAGTATGAATACATTTGTAAAACCCATTGTACTTGGATTTGAAGTTAAAATACATTTCCTCAGAATAGGTTATGGAGTTTGGCAAAATTATTCAATATTTTTGGGGTATCACTTTACACATCTCAAGTGAAAAACATGTTATTGGATTTGTCAGACATGGCTAATATGGCAAGGCAAGGTAACTAAGTGCTACTGGCATACCTCTGTCTAAAAGGACTAAAAATAATTCCCTGGATTAAAGAGTAACTAAACCCCAAACCCAAATCTGTGTGAAGCCTGGCTGCTAATGATGAAAAGTAGGCTGCCTGGACTTTGGCAGCAGGTGATGTCACCACCTGTTTTTCTCTGTTGTGGTGACATCACCTGCCTCCAAAGACCTGGTACTAATGGGGTTTAGTTTCTCCTTAAATTAGCAAATTCAGGCTTTAATGGAAATGGAAAGCCAACAATCTTCACTCTTCTTTGGACGTCCTTATATAGAGCTTATATCAGAGTATCAGTGAGCAGCCACGGATGCCAGAACCACAAACATCTCTGACAGCTACAAGCTTCCGTCATGAGAACGTCCCTTTAATGTAATGAAATCTATCCTTCTGCTCAAATGATATTATTGAGACGTCTTCCGGGGGGCATTGTGAGGAATTTAGGATTTTGATAGATTGACACCAGATTGTCACAGTTGATCATCTCAGTTGATTCCATTTCCCGTCTCTTTCCCTAACATATACCATTAATGACTCTTACCTGGAAAATCCGCCATTACAATAGCAATCCACCAAGGTGCAAGTGCACGTGGCTTTTAAAGGGAATGTGAAATGGCGCTCCGATTTGTTTATTGCATGTTGCGCCAAAAACACACCCATGGTTAATGAATAGACTAAGTACAACCCTTTTGAACCATGTTTTTGGTGCAACCAGCCTTTTTGCCAGCATTAAAATAGCAAAAGTGGACTTGGACTGAATGCACTTGTGCCATCCTCTTCAGACTGTGTGCTTAGATCATTAAAACTGAGCCCTATGTGTTGATTTTGCATCAAATTTGTAATGTGTGGGTAGTTTTGAACACAGGCCTAGTCTTACCTTCTATGAGATACATTAGTGCTCAAGACACTCGTTCTGGTCCTTAGCTAAATAACAAGCTGACATTACCAAATATAAATCAGTCAGGTTCATCAATAGTAAAATGATTAACTCCCAGTCAAAACTGCACAGAAATTAATCTTGTCTATTGAATAATGCTGGGCTTTTAGAAATGCAGTCAACCGGCCACAGGAATAGTTGCCCAACAGCTGAGGATCTCCAGCATGGCTGCCAGCCGCAACGTAATCATTCATCATTATAACAGCTGCTCATATAGCTGCATCATGGTAATAAACACGCAGTTACTACTCATAATCCAAAGATTTGGCTGGGGTCTTTCGTTAATGTTTTGCTTCCATTACACCGTCATTACATGCCCTGAGCTCGACGTGTCAGAAAGGCGCCACAGGGATTCTGAACTCTACTCAGATCATTTGTAACGCCGATATGTCATGCTGGCCCAAAGTTTTTTTCCCCAAATTACCAAGCCTGCTGGTGGGTGACACTACAGCTTGAATGATTTTGAGCCAAAATAAAGGCAAACTTCACATGTTGTCCAAACTGAGTATTAAAGATCAGACACAGTATTTATCTCACTGATCTGATGCAGGAAAAGAGGCGCTGTTCTCATGAAGTCTTGTTCTGTCTTCAGTCTGGCTTAATGTCTGGCTACATGGGTGCAGCATGTTGGGTAGGCAGGTGGCAGTTGTTTTTTCCACCGCTTGGAAACCGTGTCCTGACCGCTCACTGCGTCGGTCAGTCTGCTGGTCAGTCAGAACTCAGGTCCAGGGCAGTATTTCTCCAAATCTACGGGTGGATTGCCATGAATTTTGGTGCCAGCGTTCATGTTGGCTAGAGGATAAAACCTGGCCATTTTGGTGACCCCATGACCTTGTCTTTAGTGCCACCAGCAGGTCAAATGGTAAACATAGCAGTACAATATCTCCAAATCTATTTAGTGGATGGCCATGAACAGTAGCGGTTTTAGGCACGGGCGAAGCGGGCAGCCGCCCGGGGCGGCATATTTTCATGTCTCGTGGGGGGCGGCATGAGAGCAAAAAAAAAAAAAAAAATCATCCTTGCTGCAAAGCAGTTTTCTACTACCGTATTCATCTGAATATAAGACAATATTTTTTCCATTGAAAATGCCCTGAAAAAACGCCCTCGTCTAATATCGGGGTCTAAGCAAATACACATGTATTGTGCTTGCATATAAACCAGTAGGTAGGCTCGCCTGATGCCGCAATTACCGGCGAATGGCCGCATTGCGCAGTCAATAATCAACCATGTTGTCTGTGTCACTGTCCGTTGTGCTGCTGCCGCCGCGTATGAACAAAAGTTGATTTATAATGAGAGGATGGCAGTATGTGTGTGCTGCTCACCTGTCAGATCCGGCAGACCTGACCGGGTGGGCGCGGCACCTGCAGGCATCAAGCCGGTGCCGCGGCCGGCCCGCCTGATGCTGACCGGTGGCTTTTTTTTATACAAACAAGATTTTGTTCATATAAAAAGTATTTTTCCAAAAAAGGTATTTGTGCAGGTGTTGGCGCCCCTGCTCTGGGAGGGGCGCGTCTAGCCGCCAGAGGGGCACCGGTAGCGGCCGTTATCGCTTGGAAGTTCTCGCCGCGCGCGCACGTAGGGCTAGAACGGAAGGGCGCAAGGCAGTAATTTCGCCCAGGGCGGCAACATGGGCAGAACCGCCACTGGCCATGAAATTTGTAACAACATTTGCACCACCAACGGGTCAAATTGTTAACTTTACACACTACAGTAATGTCTCAAAGTGTTTTTGCATTGCCATGAAATTTGGTTACATCATTCCTGTTGCTTAAAGGATGAAACTTTGCAATTTTGGTGACCCCATGACCTTCCCTCTAGCACCACTATCAGGCCTTTTTGAATCTTGCACACTAATGTCTCAAAAACTAATTTAGCATTTAGCATGGAAACTTGGTTACAACATTCAAGTTGGCATAGTGGTGGTTGTAAGAGTTGAAATTTTGAGACGGCATTCATGTTGGCTAGAGGACGAGTTTGGGCCAAGTAGGTCTACCTGCAGCCGGCAGCTACTACAAAATACAAGTCTTGTCAGTTTGGTTTTCTCCATGACCTGTCTTCTAGCGCCACCAGCAGGCCCAGCGGAGCAACTGTTTTAGAAATATTCCTTTTTTCTTTTTTCTTTTTTTTTTTGCATGGATTTATAGCACTGTGAAAATGAACTCATTCCAAATGGCTTGCAAAAGCAGACAGTGGGATGTCTGCCAGGATGTCTGGATTTAGGGTCGTGACTGCAGCTGTTGTGAATGAAATATAATAAAACTGTGATGCCAGAATTCAGACACAAACTCTGAGGACAGAAATAGGATGTTACAGTCACAATGGTCATCAACATGAGGGTAAACCAGTTTCTGGTGGCATGTACAATTTGGACATTGAGCTCAGTAGGGAAAAGACAGTAATGATTTCTCAATTTTGACTTTTGCACAACCTCTTCATCATCGCAGGTCAACAAGACAGAAGACAAGTCCTTGGAAGAGCGGGGACGCATCATGATCTCCCTCAAGTACAACACACAGAAATCATGCCTGGTGGTGGGCATCGTACGCTGCGCCCACCTCGCCGCCATGGACGCCAACGGCTTCTCCGACCCCTACGTCAAAACGTGAGCGTGCAAACACACACATACAAACAGCTGTTTTGACATTTACCAGCAATTTGTTGTTTTAAATTTCAATGTATTAGGTTCTGTTGATTTCCATAGGTTCATATAAAAGATAAGGTAAGATGAAACCCTGTAAGGACATCGGGGCGCTACAGCAGGAGATGGTATCTAGATACAGCAAAGAAAAAAAAAAATTGTGAGACATAGTGTATTTTATCTCACAATTATTTTGAGATTCCTAAACATACACATCAAAATCTGATGCACTGATCAGTGTAATCTCTGACATAGTCGATTTAATGTAGTCTAATCAGGTTAACTAGGCTTGTTTGTCATGAAGGCAGCAGCAATGGGGCAAAAGTCGTGATCTCAGTAAAGAGAGCTCAAAGTAAGTACTACACCGTGCATCAAAAAAGAAAAGAAAAATGATATGGCCTCTGCGGGGCGCTGTGTGTGACACCATCACAACAAGAAACTGACTCATGATCTTGATGTGTCACAATAATGATGATAAAATAAAATAAGTTGTCAGGATATCTCTGGATAATTAAGTTAAAAATAAGATTTAAAAAATCTTTTCTGGCTTAAAGTTATTTTGGAGTAAGATTGCAATCGCAACTGAAATACCATGTAGTAGTGTTGAATGGAGACTCAGCTTTACAGTTAAAAATGTTGAAAGAATTTTTTTTCCAGGAGGAATAACAGCAGCTGAGAAATGTTCCTCCGCATAAGCTCCATGTTAACCAGTGGCGCCAGAACCTGACAGACATCCTTTCATTAGAAATGTCACCTGCCAGAATGAATGGAGCAAAAAAAAAAAAAAAAAAAAAAAAAAAAAAAATGTAATTGAAGGTTTAAACCTATCTATATAGAGAGAGAAATCAGAGAGTACAATTTTATGGTTTTGTGAAGATGAAGGTGGTTGACTCATAGAATATGAGATGAACAGATGAAGATATTGTTTAAAAGTTCCAATAATTAAACAAAAAAAAATAATAATAATAGAAAAACAGGAAAGTGTCACAGAAATCTGACTTTTCTCTGAATTCTGACTTAAATTCATAGTTTTTCTCACTTCAATCAGAAGTCTGACTTTTTTTTTCTCAGAAGTCAGAATTCTGACTTTAATATCAGAATTCTGAGTGAAATAAGTCGAGTCTTTGGGAATACGATAGAAAAGAGAAAAAAATTCTACAAAAAAACACTTAATAGAAGGAATGCGATAGATATATGGATTTTGTGTAATAGTTCTGCTGTTTTCTATTAATATTTATGGAATACCTAAAATGCTGCATGCATGTAAAGGAGAGAAGATGGGATAGCTGGGAAATTAGTGTATATTTGTGATCTCTGCTATCTTACAGCTTGAGTGCCACGTATGCTTTTAAATTCTGGCAACATGAATCTCATGTCTAATGTATTCCATATGTAATCACCAGCATGTTGTGTGCAGAAAGCCATGCGTATGAGGAGAGAGTGATGTGGCTTGTAGGCGCGCTGCAGCTCCTTGTCAGTTGATTACTTCCAGGCAGATCTCTCCTGAACACACACGAGGCTACAGACATAATTATGCTGTTTGTGGTGGACAACATCAAATTCAACAGAGCACAAGTGCTGAAATGGATTAGCTGGCAGCCGTAATATTTTAGCAGCAAAAAGGTAGACTGACTGCATGATTATCAGCTGCATGAAAGACACCCAGCACAAGAGGCCATCCGGAGGGCTGCAATTTGAAGGAGAGTCCTATTTATCACAGCTGAACATTTCCCAAGTCTTTCATCTGGCTGAGCAATGAAAGTGCAATTAATTTCCGACTCTGCTGAGCACACCGGGACAACAAAAGAGCAACTCGTTTTGGAAGAGCGAGGCTGGCAACAATTTTCCAACAGTTCGAGGCTGAGAAACCCTCTCTGAAGCCTGAAGGACACACAGACAGATAATAGATTTACTGACTGGCTCGTGTGAGAGGGAATAAAGGAAATGTATGCTCTGTCAGATAGACGGGGCTGCATGATTTTTCTCCTCTTTCAGCGGCGAGCGTCTGTCTGACGCATCAAGTCACGGCTGTCTGCATTTCAGAGGTCCGCTGAACAATGACTTGGTTTGCTCCATTGTGTCAATAACACTGGGCTTTTGTAACACGTTTCCATCCTTAAAACACACACATGCCTGTGTAATACACACTGCAAACGGCCCACTTCCTGTTTAAGAGATTAGAATGGAGACGGCATTTTAATGTCAAACTCGCAGGTAAAAAAAACAACAACAAACAAACATATATGTATACTGTGTACGACTGTGTAAATATTTTACTGGCAACGCTGCAGCTTATACAGTTGAACCCTGCTGAGATCCGCACGGACGTGTTGAGTTCATAAATTGTTCATATGCCTTTCACAAGCATTGAACCCCGGAAATTCACTTGATGTCTCCCAAAAAGCTGTTAAAAAGACGAAAAATAGAAAGAAAAACAAACAAGCAAACAGGAAAATAATCTGGGGAAAATATGGGAAAATTCTTTGAAAATTATCAAAACAAAACAAAATATTCCAGAAAAACAGATTTATAATTATTATATATTATGTTTATGATGGAAAACAACATATAATTACCTTCCAAAAATTAAAAAAAAAAAAAAAAATCTATATATTTATCTGACTATAGAGATAGACCACAGAATTAGTCACAATTAAAATTAAATTAATAAAAGAAAAAAATACAACAAAAAAGCCCCTGCAAAATGACAAATAAAAAAGAGATAAAAGGAATTCTGTTTGGAGAGTGACAAAAAAAAACCTTTCAAATTCAAAAGTGCGACTACTGCCCGCGGACTCCTGGGTGTCAAAGGGTTAAATGGCGAACTAAAATGAAAAGCCGCGTATTAGGATATAATCGTGTTTGCATCCTGTGCCTCTCAGCTTGTTTTGCCCAGGAGTCAGTGCCGTCCCGTTACACGCCATCAATTAGAGTCCCTGCAAAATCCTCATTAACAAACACACCAAACACACACACGCACACACACACACACACACACAGCCCCTCCTCCAGGTAGCACAGTGAAAAATAACCCACTTAGTCCCCCTTTAGTCTCCACGTTACCTTGGAAGATTGGAGTCTGTGTAGCTCCAGTGAGCACGGAAGAGTAGGAAAAAAAAAATATCAGTAGTACTGTAATTGCTTGGCAGATTGAAGTACACCTCCCCAAATTAGGGTTATTGCCTAAAATTGTTGCGAATTTCTTTACCAAATGAATAGAGGAACTTCACAACCTCCAGCACACAGGAGTTGATATGAGTGCAGTTTGACTTTCGCATAATTTCTTAAAGCGGTATGAAAAAAAAAAAGAGAGGTCCAACCATGACACACACACACACACACACACACACACACACACACACACACACACACACACCTATGCGTGCGTCTGCCCCCAGAGCAACAGCACCAATAACAATTCTAATCTATTTCCACCACTGACTCATACATCGCAGTCAATGGAAAATGAAATTGATACGAACCCTCAGTGTTTACTCACATCCTAACATTTTATCGAATGAAACAGTCCATTATTAAAGCGGTATAGGGTTTCGCTACAGGCTTCCTCGGGCCTCATCTTAACGCCACGTCAAATGGAAATCAAATTGAATTAGAAATGGGAAATAAGTTTATTCAACCGAAAATAATCCACTGGTGGCACCGGGCACCTCCAAAGTTATTTAAACAGAATTTCATACCAGAAGAAGAAGAAGAAGACGGCGACTGCGGCTGGGGACACAGACGCGAGGAAGCCTCTGTCCTGCAGACACGTTGGTCACGTCCAGAGTCAAAGGGCTGGTGGAATAATATCCAACAACTTTTATTTGATGCCTGGAAGAGACAATTCCTCATCACCGTAAAGCCGAGCATATTGGGTTCAACAGCTGAGTTCAAGGACTCAAGAACAAAATACCTTCTCTATTTGAAGAGTGGACCGCAGCCACGGCCCGGGGGTCTCATATTTAGATAGGCTGTGTCACGTGTGTGGAGGAGGTCGGCAGGACCCAAATGCAGCTGCAGGTTGCGGTGAAGAAAATTATTTATTAACTGAAATGACAAAAGAACTCGAGGAGCACCAGGAATAAACACAGGAACCACTGGACGCACGGCAGAGCAACACATGGCAACTGAAGACGGGACTTAAATACACAACGAGCTAATAAGGTAACAGGACACACCTGGGGAGGGGCTGGAGCACAAGACTGGAGAACACAGAGGAGAGATGGAGGAAGCAGACACAGGGGAAACCACTAATGGCCCTGCCTACTACCATACTGTTTAGTAGGCAGAAAAAAAATAGTATGTTCCAATACATAGTATGCCTGATGCAGTATGCCAAGAATACCAGGATGTTCTACTACATCCGGTCAGATTTCGCAGTATGGATTTCAGCATGCTGCTCTGGCCATTCTTACCCACAATCCTTTGCGCAGTGGAAGTTACGTCGCACTGACTGAGCTGCGTTTACAAGCCACGCCCACATACAGAAGACAACACGACACACACACATCGCCCTCACCTCGCTCAGGTACAGCAGAAGCGACAGGAAGACAGAAGATCAGAAATATGACAGACGACAGCGCGGTATGAAACAGCACCGGCATTTTGACAACAACATTCAAATGTGGCGCTACGGACGACGGCGGAAGTGAGCAAGAGGGTCGGAGGTCAGGGATGACCTATGTAGTGTGTCCCAATAGTGTGCATACACATGCATACTGCATACTACACTGCATACTTTGTAAGGGCAGCTGCAGTACGTACTAAAAGTAAGAAGTAGAAGTATGCGATTTGGAACGCAGGGTGGGAGTGGGGACGCAGCAGGGCAAAGGAAACTCCACCAAAACACAAGGAAAACACAGAAAAACTCAAGTAGATTCCACAGAAAAAAGTCCAAAACACCAGAAACTCAGAAGCACGACAGGCTGGACTGCTATGAGCTGACCAGGGGACATTTACCACTTGGAAGGATGCAGAGTAGACATCAGTTTAGGGTATTTGTAAAAGTTTTGCAACTTTTATTTGGTGCAGCTGTGTTGCGATGACGCTGTGTAATAACCTTACGTGTATTGCATTGTTATTATTATCATTATTATTGTTTTAAATGACCTTTTCCTCCTCTCCTTCCTTACAATTGTATTGCTTTTTCATGGTTATATGTTATGTTTTATCCTGTCTCTTTGCTCAAAAAGCTTAATGAAAATGTTAAAGTGATTTTTTTTTTTTTTTTTTTTAAAGGAAATTGAGTTTTATTTTTTCTGTTGCAGTTCTGTGTACCACAAAGTGCCTCACAAACACAGTTAAACGCTGAAGGTCATGAAAAAAAAAACAAGATAAAGAATATCATGAAGGGATGCAAGAACAGAAGAACATGTAAAATGAAAAGTATTGATATATACAATCAGTCTAATGCAGTTCAGTGCGACAGCTCTGCCATAAATTCTACCTTTTAACAAAGTTTATAATGTTCAGTTTTTGTTGACATTGTGCAGAATGTGTACATTTAATTCTATGTTTATTATTGCTGTGGTGGTTTGCAGAGGTCTTGTACTGGACTACATTATATTGAGAGGTGTTTCCAATTATTTGTCCTCTGTGTTTATATTTACATGATGTGGACAGAATAGTGGAAACAGCGGTCAGTAAAATGCAGTCTAGTCCAACAGCAGCACTAACTATGAGCTCAATGCCAAACACAGAAGTGAATGAACACCTCTATTACTGTGACAAATAGAAAACCTGAGCATTACAGGCAGCAGGAAAGGAAACTTTATGGCACAACAGTTGGATTGTATTGCATTAGACTGTGCAGGTGGACCTGATAAAGTGGCCACTGTGTATTTAAATGTATATGTATACAAAAAAAGATTAATAAACAGCACAGCATCAGCGGCATGCTTTGAGAGATTACATGGGCTGTGAGCTGAAAATACTCTAAATTCAGTTAAAGTGCAGGTATGGTGGAAAATAGAGAGTCACTCAAGCCACAATCAAGACTCATTCTTACCTTGTGCATTGAGAATTAAACTCTGTTGTGATCATTTTCTCGATGGGCTCGGTGTCAGATCACACTGTTGGTGGTGTTACCTGTGGAGGACTGGAGGTCCTGTCTCTGGAGCTGGACGGACAGTAGGGCAGAGCCACAGCTCCCTCTGGGGGATGAAACAATATAATAACTAAATCTAATGGTCTCACAGTCACTGTGGCTTCACATAGTGTGGTAGCTGAGGGTGTCCTATAACAAAATAAAACCTTTAATATGTCCTTAGTTTTCACCTGAAAACACACTTCATGCCTTAATAAGTTCTTAATTCCAACACTGAGCTCGGCAGAATTGTTCACTTCATTACCCGCACACAAATGAAGACAAATGGCACATATTTCACAGGAATCTCGGTCTTTGTTTTAATTCAGGGGAAACCAGAGGCTTTCTTGATGTCTGTTAATATAGCAATTCAGCTACAATTTACATACTGTAGCATTTAAAATGCCTCATTAGGCACTGGAAATGTTATCCTCCATTTAAAGGTGTAAATACAGGTGTTTAAGTTTTAAGTGGCATTTCAGGGACTAAATCAGGAATAATATAATAAAATGCGTCTAGTTAAGCTTAAACCAAAGAGGGTGATTTAGTTGCATTTTATAGTATTCATGCGCAAGAAAAAACTTCATTTTTGTATTGTGTCCAATTTAGAATATTTGAAGGTGTTAAAATTCAGGGATGTTGTGTTTGTAAAGTGGTATGTATTGCCAGTGGGCTCTTACAAAGATTAAAACTAATGTCACTACAGATAAAATGTTTGTGTTCCCTGTTTAACCTTATTACCACATTAGAGATAAGTATTATTTTTTAATGTTGGTCGATGTATTTTCATCGCTAATAGAAGAGGTCGTTCCTCTTGCTTGCTCACAGCGGGCAGCAGTACAAGCCTTTGAGGTCAGTCGTTTTTATTTTTGTGAAACGTCTTTGTAACTGTGATCTGCTCGCCTGCAGGTACCTGAAGCCTGACGAGAACAAAAAGTCAAAGCACAAGACGGCTG
This sequence comes from Myripristis murdjan, assembly GCF_902150065.1. Classification (NCBI taxonomy): domain Eukaryota; kingdom Metazoa; phylum Chordata; class Actinopteri; order Holocentriformes; family Holocentridae; genus Myripristis; species Myripristis murdjan. Next base: position 32,348,070 of record NC_043993.1, read on the forward strand.
TGAAGAAGAAGACGCTCAACCCCGAGTTCAACGAGGTACAAGCCGCCGCTGTCACATTAAAACTCCAGCAGCTCCTGTTTTGCTATTTTCCTGCTGTATTTATTTACCTGCCCTGAATGTTTACCTGGTCCCTTTATGTGCTGAGCAACTCTCCAAACACCAAGCCCAGCAAAACCCATTTAAAAGAAGGTGTGGCTGTCAATGTCAAAGGAAGGCTATATTTCTAAATTTATGGCGAGCTGGGTCTTTCAGAGAGCAGCTCCGGCTGTAGGTGGACTGTGCCCTCCAGTCAACCTCGGCTGAACATTTGTCATTCTGTTCCCATTGTGAAGACGTGGCCCTGTGTTCTCAGCCCTGTCTGTCTTTTTGCAGCACTGATACTGCGTCTCACCTCTCTCACCCACCGCAAACCTTCATTTCATATATCCCTGCAAGCACTCTGATGCCGAATTGGGTGCTACCGCTGGAAGCCGACGTACATGTGGTGGCAAAATAAAAGCCGTGTGTCGTCGTCTGTCGCTGCTACCTGCATCGGTTTGTGAAATCACAACCGAAATATCTGCCCGATATCAATTCGATGCAGTTTCCCGAGCCGTTTTAATAACCTGTCACCCTCTCGGATCACACTGTGAACATTTTGTGTTCGATTGGGTTGACCTTGAAATTGGCCACCATTGAAACCAATTTTATGAAGCATTGAAATTTCAAGTCTATTCGCACAAGGTACATATTATTCATAGATGTTAATCAGATTTTTGACTTAAGGAGTCATAAAGGAGTAATAGTTTTGCTTATGAGTACAATTTCTTACTATTCACAACACATGATGTGAGTCCTGGAGGCACGATAAATATGTTGAATGCATCTCCTACCTCTGTGGACATTTGCAAACCTTTATTTTGGAATATTTGGAAAGTTTTATTGCGTGAAAAGTCTCCCACATGCTCTCGGTGAGACAGGGAACTAGTTTTCCTGGTGTGCCCTGACTGGATAGTTCACCCATTTAAAATTGAGGTTAACTTCCCGTCGACTAACATACTTAAAATGAACGCCTTAATCCAAGTGTTGCTCTGCCAATATGACTAATGAGTGCACGCGGATGATAGTTTTGCTCAGATTTCTGTTTATGACTGCATTTTTCCTGTTAGCAACATCTGGAAACATCTGCTAACTTCAGCATTTCCTGTATCACACCACACCACAGAGACAGAAGTGGATTGTTTGAGTCTGCTGACATTGGTTTTCTTCACTGAACACATTTACACATGTTGGGGGACAAAAACACCGACTTTCTCCAGAGCACTAAAACACTGGCCTCTATCACACCTTACAAGTACCTTTCAGACACCTGCAGGCCACCGTAGCTGAGGGCCAACACAGAGAGCTTAGATCACACAAAGAAATAGTTCTACCATAAATGAAGACAAACAAAAAAACAACCTAGAAAAGTAACAATTCTGCTAAACATCATCAAACTCAAACTTTGTTTATTTAGCACTGAGTCTTCTAGTGGATTAAAGTGGTTATTTTTAAGAGTGTTAGCCGGGGGGAAGTCCACCTCAATGGCAGGAGGCTAACAGTTAGCATTTGGAGCATCGCAGCAACAGTGAGAGGAAGATAACACCACTACTGACCTACAGAACAGCTAGGAGGGGGGTAAAACACTACCAAACTATCGAGGGTGAACTATCCCTTTAAGACAAACTATCTCTCCATGAAGGAAATCACAAGCAAACAGAAGTTCCCAAAGATCCAAACTTCAAACAGGTTAAGAGTATGTCAAAAAAAAAAAAAAAAAAAATGTTTTCCGCAGGTTTTCCTTGGTACTTTGTGGTACTCTGTGGCCGTGGCTCACAAACATCCACCTGTATCATAGCGCACAGCATCGGCAGCTTGACATTTCCTTTGACATTTTTGTGCCCATATTCATGCATCACCTCCTGGCCTTTCCAGCAGAGACCAGCACCGGGCTCTCCCTCCGTGGTGGGACGTCACTGGTTTCATTAAGGCAGCCCAGTGACTGACTGACTGACTGACTGACTGACTGACTGAATCACAGACTGATTTCAAAATGCATGCATGGGCTTCACGCAGTGGACTTTGATATTTGAGAGAAATGCTTGCTTTTGCATCAGTAATATGTTGAAGTGGTGTATGTTTCATGTTTTAATTTTTTCTATATGCGCTATTCAGGATGCTGGTGAGACTTGTGAGCATATTCAATGGGTCTGTTCTTATCTATTGGAACTACTCAGAAATAATAAATTTGACCATACTACATTTTGTGGTGCTGACGACAGTGCGAACAGATCACGATGCAAAATCTCTCCTTGATATGGGATTTGTGAAGTAGAAAATGAAAGACTCTCAAGGTGTTGAGCCTTTAATCCGCAGGAACAAACAGGTTAAAGAGCTTGAGACTCACATCTTGGCTAAAGCCTTTGGGGTGAACGTGATATGTGCTGAACAGTGCTGTGTTCCTGCAGGTATATCGTGTTGAAACATTTTACAAACAGGCGATCTGTAATATAGTGGTTATAAATTCATCCAGTTGGGAGCGTAAATGTTCCCAGGGCGCTGTGTTCCCTCCATATAATCTTTTTGTCCACATTTTCAAACACCATTTATTTACTTCTTTTTATGTTGAGGGAACGTAATATTTTGTATGTCGCCTATGTTTAATGTTACATATGTGGCTAATGTCCATGCCAATAATAATGGCAGCTTAACCACTAACACCATTATTTACTGAACACAGGCAATTTTTGCGGAGGTTTTTTTTTTTTTTTTTGTTGAGGGAACATTGCATTAAGGGAACATGGGGGCTGTTCCAGTTGTCTTGCAAGACTTTTGGACAACACTGTACAAGTAAAGATTTGGATTTCAGCTTTTTCCTGTGTTTTTCGCCCCTGTTCTGCTCTCTGTAGGAGTTCTCTTACGACATCAAATATGCAGACCTCACCAAAAAGACCCTGGAGGTGACGGTGTGGGACTACGACATCGGCAAGTCCAACGATTTCATAGGTAAAGCACAGGTGTACCGTGCCAGCTCTGGTTTTCATCAAAGGTAGAGAACGGGAGGGTCGAGCCAAATCGCTTGACTGATATTCATCCCCATCAGCAACACTGTTACCGCCCTTTCCAGCTGAGTCCGCCATCTGCCCGGCACTTCCTACGGCTGGAGTCTGGGGAACAAACACACAAACGATGATCTATGCTGTGAGCCGCTTGCTCCGGCTTGCCGTCACATTCGTGTCAATTAGTGAGGCGAGAGAGGGCTCCAGCCTGTCCTTCAGGGCTCCGCCTCTGGGGGGAGAAGCTCCACTTTGTCCGTGTCCAACTTTCAGAAATTTCAGCAATGCAAAAAATAATAATAATAATAATAAAATACAAATCAAAGTGTGTTTCAGACGCTGATATGGAGGTCATGAACACAGATCACAGTCACATCAGGAAAAAAAGGGGAAAACAGACGAATTGAGTAGCATCAGTCAAGTTTATAGGTCTTTAATGGCACTAACATCTGCGGCTCTGCATTATCAGAGTGGATTATTGAGTTTCTCCCTCTTAAATATAAAGAAAAGCACTTGACGATATTCTGACTAATGATGGCAGTTGGTATGGCATTAGTGGATTAGGGCCTAGTGCACTGATATCAAACAAACCTCACTATGATAATATTAATTTGTGATATGCATTTCATTTTCATTTTAGTCAGAACTATTTTTATTGTTTTTGTGTGTGTGTGTGTGTTTGCATTGAAAAAAGCACCATTTCAAGCGAGTACACACACAACACCTACCTTTCTTAATATTCTACAGCCCAAAAATACATCATTCTCTGTGCATTATATAAGCAAAAACAATGATTTTTAAAAATGATTATTTTTTTTAAAATTGCATGCCAAAAGCAAAACAAGGAAAAGAAGTGAAAATAAAGAAAGAATACATAAATAAATGGATGTTTCTTCTTCCCAGTTATCCAGAAATCAAGATTACTCTCAGTGGGATTTAACATATAACCAGTCTCTGAATAACATCCAGGATTAGCGCTCTTGTCTAATCACAATGATCTGTACACACACACACACACCGTACCTCATCCATCTTTAATAATCTGCACAGATATCTGTTCATCTGTCATGAAATGAAAAAAGCGAGTTCATATTTTATAAAAATCCGGAAAATGGAAAAGAGTACCAAGTGCATTGCATTTAACACTGCATTTTATACAATTAGCAGAGATATTGGGATTAAATGGTGCAATTTAGCAGCTGTAAAGTTAAGTCCTGAGCCGTTTAAATCATAACAATTTACCTTTGCTAATAATAGTTTTAGTCGGAGCCTGAGGGCATGTCTCTATCTGACGATCATCCCTCCATGCAGATGAACAGGAGACAGAATTTGCTTTCTGTGCGCATTTCTGAACTTTTTGTGCGCTGGTGAGGAACTTCTCCTTGAGCGTGTTGTTTAAACTCGGCTTTTCTAATTTGATATAATCCAATTCTCCTGAACATGCTTGGATGGAAGCCCGGCCTGCGTCCTCTGACCGTCTCCCTCTGTGTCCTCGCAGGTGGCGTTTCCCTGGGCATCAATGCAAACGGAGAACGGCTCAAACATTGGTTTGACTGCCTCAAAAACAAAGACAAGAAAATTGAGCGCTGGCACACACTGACCAATGAATTGCCTGGTTCTGCATACAACGACTGAAGACCCGCACCCTGTTGACCTCTCTGTTGGCCCCTTCCAGGTTGCAGCAGACAGACGTCCTGCCTTCATTTTCCTACTTTTATCCCAGCTCTTCGGATCTGGATTCTCCCAGGTTGGCCACGAGCCTCGCGATGACCTGTGACACCTCCCTGATAGTATCTCCTCTCTCGATAGGGCTTGTTTCAATCAGAGAAACGGAAAGCTCACGTTTGTGTTCAGTAGCAGCGTCGCGTATACAGTAGGGGTTGCATGACAATTGGAAACAAAAGTCGAAAGAGGGAGCTTTAATGTCGAGTGTTCAACTGGCTACGATTATGATTTCTCACACTAGGCGACCGCAGATAGAGGGAACACACAGCGTGCGCTTCCTCATCGTTCACATCATTTAGAGCAGCTACCTCATTTGGATCATAGCCTTTTGGAGAGAATTTACCACTGAAAATCATCTCTGCCAGTTTCCATCTGTTTCATGGATCAAGAGTTCCCAATACTACTAAAATATCTGCCACAGTCCCCTAAAACAACTGATGCAAGGAGCAGATATTAACCCTATGTACAGTCATTTGGGCTGAGAAACAGAGCAGAGGCCCTACAACAGATGTGGCAAAATGTCTCGCTGTGGGAGTTAATGAATAAATGGGTACCAGAATGTCACTCGGATTTCAGTGTTGTAGAAAATGGCTCAAAAAAAAAAAAAAAAAAAACTGCCACAGACAATTCAACACAAGCAATTCAATAATAATAAAAAAAAAGAGGTTGCATTTGTTGCAATCATTCGCCGCGACCACAGCGAGTTTGTATGAACCCCAACCAACAAAGTGAAGATGCTACAGGAAAAAAAAATTAAAAAAATGCAAGGATTTATGAGCATCAAGAGACGTAACATCTGATATCCAGTTCACGGCTTTGACTAATGCTCAGCTGTTTCTTCATGTTTGTTTACAAGCTTTGGCAGTGTGATCCCAAACAAACTACATACCATAATGATAATAATAATAATAATAATAATAATAATAATAATAATAATAATAAAGTCAACTTATGAACTGTAATTCAGACCACAGTCAAAGGTACCCACTGGAAGAGTTTCTGGCTTTAAAGGCAAATTGAAGTGTTGGGTTGCAGAGTCACCTGGGCGTTAAATGAGTCCACATGGTGCTGAGATCTCCTCATTAGCTGCTCTGTGCTCCACTGGGCTGCGGCCCCTCCAAACTGTATTTCTGTCTCTGCAGTCGCTTTCCACAGGGCAGAAAAACAGCTCCACAAATAACACTGAAACAAACATAATCAAAGCGGATGATGCCAATATGATAAAGCAAACCTCTTTTTCCCATGTAATTACAGCACTGGCGCAAGACTATTATATCTACGGTTATTGCAGATGTTCACTGCTGGATCTACTTTCCAATTCAAACAGGAGAATAACAAGAGGAAGGTGTTTAATTTACTCAAAAAGTGGGAACCGGGATTTGTTGCATTTTATGTTGAAATAATGCAGTTGGTTTATGTACTAAAAGAGTTTTTTGATACCAATTTTGCTATGGAAGTGAATGGAGAGATAGAAATACGCAGTTCAGTGCAGCACAGAGCAGCTAAAGAGGAGATTTCACCGCCACGTGGACTCATTTAACACCCGGGGAACTAGACAGCCCAGCACTTCCAGAGCGCACAGGCGTCTCAAACCTTCAGTGCAACCCCTATCCTATAGCACGCGCGCAGCCCTGCTGAACACAAAGTTTACACGACGGAAAAACGAGTTTCTACAAAACTCGCCGACAGCACCTTCGACTGCAGCGTGGAGAAGAAACACCTTACACGTACACCCGCTATAGCGAAAGGGCCGAATTTTAACACGGAAAGTTTACGTCAAACACTGCTCCAAAAACAAAAACCAACAAAAAAATAAAAAATAAAACAAAACAGGAAAAAAAAAACAAAAAAAAAAAACGAGCATGTATTGTTTACAACAGCCTACTCTTGCTGAAGTCCAAGTTTGCTGCTGAAAGGGCGACCGGGCCCTTTGCTAAAGTCTTTGCGATTGTTCCCTCGTCGAATGCTAGCTTTGCAGAGAATGGCAGGAGCGAGACGGGAGTAATTTTTAATCTACTAGCTCTGTATGTATATTGTCACTATGTTGTTGCATATGTTAATTTTGTTTTTTGTTTTTTTGTTTTTTGTTTTGTTTTGTTTTTTTTTTAATGTAAACAACTCCACTGTAAATGTATCAAACCGAATGTACATGTTTAACCCCTTCTATTCCGCGGTAAATCCTCCGAGAACGCGCACCTTAGTGCTCTGTGTCGTTGATATTGTTCACACGTCAAATCTCAAGCTCTGTTTCGGTATGTGGGAATAGAGACGGTTGAACTCACTCGCTCACGTAGTCCATCATAAATATGTTTACTTGGCCTCCTACTAGCCTGTTACATTATTTATGTTTAGTTTTTTTTATTTTATTTATTTTTTAATTATTTATGTTAATGGTTTAAAAGTAACCCTGAGATCCTGTATAGTCCTGGAAGTTTACCACAGATGTAATGTCAAAACGGTTCACGAGTTGCAGTGCCCTCATGGATCAGTGGGCTGGGATGCATGCCATGTATTTGTGATTTTATGAGTTCGACTCCACACCATGACCTTTGCGGCTGCATGCTCCCCTTCCTCCCCTCCTCATCCTCCTCCTCTCCCTCTTCCCACCACTTTCTTGTGAATTTCCACCGTGTACGGCCTGGTAATACAGAAATGTCACTCAGATATTCTGCATATTCCTCAGCGTTCCTGTCAGGCTTGCATTTCAGCATTTCAGCTAGCAGCTTGACGATAATGATAATAATAATAATAGTGATAATAATAATGATCATTTTAAAAAAAGAGGTTGATATGAACTTGATCCAGCTGTTCCCTCATGGGCATGTTTGGCTCTAGAAGCATGTTGAATGTGGCTGTCAGTTCTCATTGTCACACGTTTAGTAATTATTTCAGCTCAAGTATGAACCGCTCGTGGATAGTGACTAACAACCCTTGTGCAAACCGTCATTTCGTTTGTTTTATTTGTTTGTTTTTTCATAGTTTTTATCATTATTCCCCCTCTTCTTTTTCGAAAGATGTTTTGTTCCATTCATTTTGAAGAAGTGCTCATTCTAACAAAGGCGTAATAAAAGCGTCACATCCTCACATCGGCTCCTTACTCAAAAGGGGAAACTCCACATGCATTTCTTTGAATGTTATCATTTCTGTTACCGACATTGATTTGTGAGGCACAAACTGGCTATGAAACCTTGTTGGCATTTCAGTATACTCAGTGATCCCTCTTTCTCCAATGAATATACAACTAATACAACTAATATGTGATATTTTGTAATCTGTCTGCCTTTGTATGCAAGCTCAATATTACGGAGAAAAAAAGAAAAAAAAAAAACAACTGCATGCGTATGTTCTTGGTTTTGTCATGAGATGATTTTGCCTAATGTTTGATACTGTTTTCTGTAAAAATACACAACTGTGGATGCTATAAGGTTATGCTATGAGTCAGTCTTTCTTCTGGACAACATTTTGTACCTTTGAACACTATCGCATTGCCTGTTTGGCTGCTGTATTGACTATCTGGAGGTGTGACTTGATGTGAATTAAAATCTCTCCTTTGTTTTGGTTCCTTTTTTAACACTCAGGCGGTTGTTTGGATTTTTCTGGTGGGTCTCCAACTGTAAAACTAAATATATACAGATATATATACATACACACACTCACATATTTATATAGATTAAGTCAAATTACATCTACAGTGCTCCATCAAGTAGCCATGTTATTGTGCATTTTTGCACTGCATCGAATGAGTATACGCTGGATTACTGTAAGAGAGATTTCTTTGAGATAATTCTGTTTCTGGCTGGGATTCAAGCAACAGAAGGTCATTTCGCTCCTGATATTTTCCATCGTAATGGTGAAAGGTCAGTCTCTCTGTATGCAGGGGTAATTGTTAAAAGTGCAGCAAGCGGCGGAAGATCTGCCACGAGGAACGCTGACAAAGTTATTATCTTCCAACTTTGATGGATGTCAAAGCACGACAGCTTTTTTTTTTTTTTTTTAATTTGGCCACCTCAGTGTACAACATATGTGGGGGAACCTCACACCTGGATTAGTGTAACCGATAACTTGTGTTAAGGTAAAGTCGTGATCAGATGAAGTAAACAGGTTCATGTCTGCGCTGGAGTTCGGAGTGTGAGGCTGATTTTTCTCCTCCATCTGTCACCCAAGACGAGACGAGACGATCAGTATCAAATTTATAAAGTGAGCAAACTGAAGTGTTTGCACTGCTGATTCGTTAGGGAGTGTATCTGTGATCAAAGTCCTATGTTCTCCTCGTGGCATTTTTATTTTTTTATTTTTTTTTTAAACCACCAGGTGTACCAGGTTCCCTTAGTCCAGTGTTCCCTAAAAAAAAAAAAAAAAAAAAAAACACCAATGTGGCACATTCACAAAAATGCATCAGCAAATAATATCTGAATATCTTCTTCAAACACATTAGTGCTGCACATCACAGTGAACAAGAAGTAAGGTCCATTCTGTGAAATTCATGTTTTTAGATGTTATTTCATTTGAGCGTTGAAACAATTAAAGATTAACATGTTTTAAGACAAGATCAGTTTTAAATAGCAGCATGAACAGGTCAGAGAACTTTACCAGAGGTAGAATTGTCAAATTTGTGTGGCACTTTTCATACAAACAAAGTGGAGCACCGAGTGCTTCACACAAAATCCTTCACAAAATCCTTCACACAGGGACTGGAAGTGAACCGAGGAAATGCTGTGGAAACACCAGAAGCAGGATAAAAGCTCAAAGTGAAAATAAAAGAACCAAAATCAATCAGTCACTAAAAACTCTAAACAGCAGGAAAGAAGTCAACAGATGATAAATTGTTAAAAGGAAAACAATCCAGAAAATACCAATAACTAGATAAAAAATGAAATACCAACAGTAAATGCATCAAGTGTATAAACAGACAATAAATAGATAGATAAATAAATGAATTAAGTTTTATTAAAAGCCTGAGTACAAAGGTAGGTGTGTAGTTTTATAGGTAGGTAGGTCAGCATTAGCAATGGCACGGGCATTATCCACATAACGTTAATTATTACCAGCACACACAATATCACCCCAATAAACCATTAACAAACTGCAAAGTGTCCCGTCTGTCTCCTCATCATCACTGTCCTGTGCTCCCAGCATCAGGCGGCTCCGTGAAGGTGTCTCCATGCTGAGGGAACATGGGCTTGAGGGAATGTTTCAATTTGAAAAAAATCATTTGAGGGATTCTTTTCTCTCAGTTTACAAGTCAGACGGAGGGAACATGAATCCCAGCGAGCCGAGGACCTTGGAGTTGGAGTTTGTAATGAACTCCAGCAGCTAACGATGAAGAACGAGGTGAGTTTGGTGCCGGTGAGTCTCATTAATCTGCATGGAAATAAATGACTTTTACACTTTGGTGGACAGCAGGTGTGCAACATTCGTGCAAATGTGAACGCTACATAACCTGATTTTACCAGCTGAAACTACTTGGCCCAGTTTAGGAAAAAGATCAAGGTTTGGAAAAGGGTTAGGGTTGGGAAAAGGTCCTGGTTAAGGTTAGAAAACAGCCAGCAAGCTGCAGGATGTTTCAGCAGTGAAAGCAAAAACGTGAAAAATGAGTGGCTGGTGAAAAAGACAGACAGAGAGAACAACAGGATTTGAAGCTCAGTGATTGGCTGTTTCTTGAGGCAATGCTCTGTGGGCTTTTTTCCAACATTTTTATGCACACAGTCTTGTACCTTTTTGTATGTTTGCATAGTTTGAGATATTATATATTAATATTTTAAGATGCGGGTTGATATGTTTCCACTTTATATGAACAGCGTAAGTTATTAATCCAAAACAAGGCAGCAGAGAAATAAAACAGGTGATCACAGAGAGAGTGAAAGTGTAAAATCCTGGGAGGTAAGAGTGGATGTCACAGCCCCTGATGACCTTTGACCTTTTCCTCCTCCCTCAGCAGCCGAGTCAGGGCTGCCAGCTGTGAAGTGCAGCTGGACCCCCGACCTGCCAAGTCCCGAATCCAAAATCAAATCTCCACATCTCTTCTAAAACTAGAGCTGTGTTTAGGAGCTCTGACTTTTAATTCAAAAGGTTTTATTTCTCTGAACAAAACACATCATTTATTTATTTATTTTATTTTATTTTTTTTTTTTAAGATTTTTTTAAAGAACAATTTGGGAAATTTTGTGGTAATGTTATGGTAATTTTCTGGTCATTCAATTTTTATCATATAATTATAATATAATATAAATATAGTTTTATGATTTTTTTTACTATTTTTGGCAAAGGTTCTGGTATTTTCTTTTTCTTTTTTTCCTCATTCATTGTCTTGCTAATTTTCTTTTTTCTGGTCATTTTTAATACATTTGGAATGTAATAATTGATAATTTCAAGGTACTTTTCTTGCACTTTTTAAAATAATTTTTTGCACAATTTTCTTGTAATTTTGTGGTAGTTTTCCTGTAACCTAACCTTGACCTTAGTATAATTTTTTAGTGTATAATCTTTTTGACAGAAATCAAGTGAATTTTTTTCAGGTTTCAAGCGAGGAAATCTAATGCCTCATTAATTTATTCCCAAATTCCTAAATTTCTCAGTTAAAAGACCCATATGGTGAACATCTATTTTTTTTTTTTATCCTGAACCACAGCACAAAATCATAAAAATTTAACATTTCACCTTTAAGTATTTTTTTCCCCCTTCGTTGCTCCCATTACTCAGTACAAACTAATGCTAATAGACTTCCTGAGAAGCAGACCGTACCTCCCTCCCACTTTCCTTTACTTTAATTAATAGTTAAAACTAATACTTATATAACCTGTGTGTTGAGTTAGCAGCCTGTGGCATTTGGTGTGCTTGAGGGTGAACAAAGTCCATTAATCCGTGGAGAACAGTGTTTACACAGATCACCGAGGTGTGTGCTGGAGCTGGGAGGTACTTGGAGGATGTGGGCTGACCCCTGCCAGCACTGGGGCTGTTCTCAGGATTTCATCTGGATCACGGGGAAGAGATTAACACTTAGCCCTGTCCTCCATTTTACATGCCTTTTTGTCTGAGCCCCTGCTGCTTGTTAAATGTCACTCAGCACAGAACACCTACCCCCCACCCCGCCACCCCCCCTCCCCCAAACGTAGCTGCAGTGTCCCAAGCCTGCATGAGCTGATCCCCACTGTACCTGAGGTTTGGATAGTGCTAAAATGGTTTAAAGTTGCTTAATTTAACAATGAAAAAAAAAAAAAATCCATGCAGACACAGATTCATATGTACAGCTTTGTGTTGACATGATATCAAAATCAAAGGCTGCAACACGTGGTCGCCTAATCCTCCGGCAATGTCTGAAACACCGACTCTCTCACCGCATGATTGTATTATTTCCGGAAAATGTGGTGTCGAGCAGTGTGTGTAGCTCTCCTGGATGTATTAGACGCCCGGGTCGACTCTCTGATCTCCACACAGTCGTGATGCTTCCTGCCGTTCGCCAGCAGCGGTCCAAAACTCCTGCCTTTTGCGTGGCACGATTCAAGTTCTTAATGTTTAACAATCTGCACAAGGAAGTTTACATCCTCTTTATTCCCCTTTCTCTTTAAATTGTCTCACAAAAAAAAAAAAAAAAAATCAAAAGTTTAAGTGAGATCAGCAGGATTATGTACTATATACACTCACTTTATATCACACTTTATTAGGTCCACTTGTATAATCTAATACAATGCAATCCAACTGTTGTGCCATAAAGTTTCATTTCCTGTTGCCTGTAATGCTCAGCTGTGGACTGCATTTTATTGAGAGCTGTTTCCAATATTCTGTCCCACCTCATGTATAATAAATAGGGAGGACAAAAAATTAGAAACACCTCTCAGTATAATGTAGTCCAGTACAAGACCTCTGCAAACTACAACCTCAGTAATAAACACAGAATCAAATTTACACAAAAACTACACATAAACTTAGTTAAAATTTATGGCAGAGCTGTTGTTGCACCGAACTGCATCAGACTGGACAGCTGGAGCTGAGGAAGTGGCCACTGAGTGGATATCGGTAATGATTAAATGATGGGATTTTAAAAAGGTCTTGGATATTGTTGGCTGCTTGAAAAGTTGAATTTAGAGTTTTCCTCTCCAAACAAACAAGTCACATTATGCAGTCAGTCTCCGTTCAACCGCAGCTGTTGCTTGGATACATGATATTAGGTCACATTCAGGCACTTTTGAGTGTTCATTATAAATATTTTAGCTGATATCCAATGAGCAAAATAGAGGCAGACGCATCAAGACAGAAGTGGAAATTTGTGACACATTACTAATAAGACAGAAAACCCAAAAGGAAGCGAGGAACATCAGCATGAAAACACAACGTTGGACAGACACCATGAGAGGAAAGGAGTATCTGAAATTCAAATTGGATTCTGTCCAAACAAAAAAAGCATTTTTAAGTATTTGCCTGAGCGATTCTTTTTTGCTGATTGTCCACATCTTTAAATTTCCCCAAAAACAGTATTTTGGGTTGAAAACTGAAGATAATAAGGCATGTTTGTATCCAGATAGATCCAGATTCAGTTTATGCATCTCGAGTGACCAGTTGTGCTCAGATACCACATCCTCGCTCTATATACCAATTACATGACTAAATAAAATGCAAAGAAAATCTAATTTCATCACAGTCTCTTTTTATGTCGCTGCTGTCAGGGAGGAACCTCCATCCCGACAGCAGCAGACGACACAACTGGCCAATTTTCAGTGTATTAATCATGTGGTTTTGATTATATTTGTCTCTGCTATGTGTATTGTATGGCAGCCTGCCACTGTAAGAGCATGACCTGTCACAATAAAAATCGAAATCAATTATTTTCTTTACAAAGTACTGCAGGACCGTGACCAGTGGCAGCAGATAGTATCAGAGAATGAAGCTCAGTGAGGTTAAAAGGTCACGTCAGCGAGTTAATATTACAAAGCTGAGGACGGCTCTTTATTATACACAGCAGTCCTATGATGAAGATAAAAGATTACATTTTTCCTTGACTGAATTTGTAAGGTATGCTGTTTTTTGTATTTTTTGAGATGGAGGTTAAGAGAGGTTTAATTTAAAAAAAGGAGCTACAGGTACAAATCAGTTTAGGACTTAACTTTCACAAGCCAGATCTACAAAATAGAAGACAACAAGAACGACAGAGAGGAATGGGAAACAGATCGGTGAATATTCCTGTTGTGTGCGTATGTGTGAATGTGTTGGGTGTGCATGTACATATGATCACCTCTGAAGATGGTTCCCCATTAAAACAATTATGTCCTTTTTACTAAAAGAGCTATATATGAAAGGGAATGGGTAAAAGAGACTGTGAGGTGCAGTAACTTTAATTAAAATGCGCTCAAAACAAACTGTGCTGTTGGTTAGTGGCGTTTTCCAAAGGGTGGGAACATGAAGCAGCAGACCTCGGGAGAAAGCCTTTGAAATGATACATAAGAGATCCAGGACTGTTGCACACTGCAGGCAACAACACAAGCTGATAAGCGATGATATGTGGTGTTCAGAGCCACAGAGCTAATGATAAGACCTGTGCTGGCTGGTCATTATTTTGTGTGTAACATCCACCGCACTCTAAAAGCAGTGCCAGGCAAGATTTTTATGGAAACATCCAAACTAGCAGAGTTGCCGCTTTGATCACGAGCTATAAAAGATGTGATTGTGCTCACAAAATAGATCAAAGAACATTTTGGTGACTCCAGGTTTGGGAAGAACGTGGCCCCGTGGTGTTTGGTGCTGTTGCATCACGGTAAGAAGGTCCTCGGTTTGATTCCTGGTGTGGTCACGGTCCTTTCCATGTGGACTCTGCGTGTCCTTTCTCTTTCTGCTCAGGTTTCCTTCTGCAAAAACCATTAAGGTTCTCTTAATGGTTTTTAAATGTCTTAGGGGTCTTGGGCCTTCTTATCTTTCTGAATTGCTTTTACCTTACGAACCCTCGCGGACCCTCAGGTCCTCCGACACCGGCCTGTTATCTATTCCCAGAGTAAAAACACGAACACACGTGTGGAACAGCCTGCCGGAGGACCTGAGGGCCGCAGAGAACGTTGATATTTTTAAAAGTAGGCTCAAGACCCACCTATTTAATTTGGCTTTTAACTCATGTTCTTAATATACTTTTTATTTTAACCTGGCTTTTATTTAATGTTCTTCTTATACCCTATACTTTTAACTTTTGCTTTTAACATGTAAAGCACTTTGTGCTACATTTTATGTATGAAAAGTGCTCTATAAATAAAGATTGATTGATTGATTGATTGCACTCCAAGGACATGAAGGTCAGGTGAAATGGACTAATCTAAACTGGCCCAGGTAATCCTGTCCCCTAAAAATGATGTTCCCATATAACCAAGCTGCCTTCTCAATTACAGTTAGGGGGAAACGTGTTGTCACAGATCACATTTGTTTCTGATGTATCACAAATACGTGTCTGATCAACATATCTTGTATATCATGTGGGGCAACATTTTAGCTAGTTTTGTAACCTTTAGCCACCAAAACTACTTGGTTAAGGTTAGGAAAGGTTACGTTTAGGCATAAAACCATCTTGGTTACGTTAGGAAAGGTTAGGTTTCACCATAAAAACAACTTTATCAATGTAATGTTATGTATGACAAAATTTGTTTGGACTTGAACTTGGGGCTTACAAACTCTGGGTGTAAATTGGTTCTTTGACCCATCCGCCACCCCAGCTTCCTCCTAGCTCAGGTTTCAGATTACAAGCGTTCTTGTGATACGTCACAAACAAACATAATCCACAACAAAGTGCGTTCTCACTGAAACAGAATTGAGAATGCAGTTTAGTTGTATGAAAACGTAATTTTTAGGAGATGGGGCTCCCCTAGGTGTGAATGTTAGGTTGTTTGTCTGTCTTGGGTCTGGGTCTACCCTGTGATGGACTGGCAACCTGTCCTGGGTGTTTCCCTGCCTTCTGCCCAGTATACACTGGGATTGGCTCCAGCCATCCACGACCCTGTTCACACTTGGTATTAACATTTTCTCTCGAGTGACCCGATTACAAGTAGACAGCCAAGACAGATTGCAACAGATTGTCAAACGTCTGCTCTATCAAATGAGCCTTTCTTCCACAAGACAGTCATCCGATGTTGTTGTCAAATATGAATGTCCACACTATAAATGCTTAGTGGCCCTTTGAATCCCTGACAACCTGCAAAGGAGGATGCAATGATTGGATCACAGTGTCTCTCCAAGATGAATTCAACTTGCTCACAACTGGACTGAGTGTGTCCCCCGAAAAAGAAGGTCCATGCTCTGGGGAAAGACATCAGAGAAGGCGGTGTCCTCAAATCATGTCCAGTGACTTCCAACAAGGCAGATGTCTTTCCTTGAGGAAAGTCTGAGACTCAAGTTACGATAAAGACTTGGCTTCTTTGTACCTGCAGCAAGAAGAGGAGGATCATCGATCACTGGGTTCTGAATTTTATGAGATCCGTTGCCACATGGTGACCAGATGTTCCCTCAACCCTGCAATCAGTCAGTCAACTGTTTCGCTACAAAGTCGTACTTAATCAGCTTAGCAGACGATTGTACAAGCTATGCGAGCGCTTTGTTGTGGGTGGATAAGATGCAGCTGGGTGCATGAGGAGGTCACAGCTGTTGTAGACATTTATCTCCAACAGAGAAGAAGCTCAGAAGCCCCATCAACACTGCCATCAGCAACGCGGTTTCCACCTTACAACCGCTTCCTTTTCACATTTCGATAGACAGAGACGGTCAATTCCCTCCCCAGCATCCCATCATCCACTGTAGAGATGATATTGTCATTTTCTATTCTCAGTCCATGCCATGGTCCACATCACCGCACCGAAAGACAAGTAACTTCTTAATACTGCAAGAAATGGAAAGAAAATGAACTTGAGGGATATAGGAGCGAGAAAAAAGAAAGAAGTGGGAGGAAGGAAGATATGAAAGGAAAAAGACTCATCTACCACATCGACAAATAGGAAAGTATAAAGTGAAGTGTGGAGACACAACATGAGAATGCAAAACAGAAGAAGAACATTTCGTCTAATATCCCTCAAACTCATCATCACGCTTAAGCAGCACCAAAGATAGGGACAAAAAAAAAAATAGGATATTGCAGATCACTATTTAAAAACACTGATGCTGATGTAATACTACAATAGACACTGAAGTTATATGTCTGTCTTATCAGCGTTATCTTTCAGTATCTGAGCAAAATGAATGGAGAAAGGCACATTCTCGAGAATAACTTGGCAGTTTTCCAGTGAAATCAGATTTCATGTTGGCCTCAAGTCTAATAAACAGAGACTTCTTGCCGACTGATCCTTGATATAATTACAGTAAACAACTGAGTCCGTGGTTAAAATGATCCTTAGCTTCTATTTTATTGGTAGAGCTAAATGTTATGCCAAATTAAGACTACATTTCCCACAAACCCCTCATCCACCTTACTTCCCTGGTGTCCTGACTATAACAAACATTTTAGAAGTTTGTTTTTTTTTTCCATCAGGCTTTCACTCCCTCCATCATGAGTCATTGCCACAAACTCTGAAAGCTTTAGCTCTGTTTGCGCTGGATTAGAAATATTCGCTTCCAGTTTTGTGCCATAAAGTAATCCAGCAAAAAAAAAAACAAACAAACAAACAAAAAAAAAACTCCAAATCTGACCCAATAGACCAAAAACCATACTAATGTCGCCCAACTCGTGTGTTGATTCATTGATGTTTACCAGCACCTTTTATCCTCCCATCTATTTATTGAAACTTTACATTTTGCACAAAAGAATAACAAGGATCATTTAAGACTCAGAGTGTAAATCAGATACACTTGTGCCAATTAAGGAACAAAGACTAATCTATATCAGAACACACACAAAAAAAAAAACCCACAAAAAACAAACAAACAAACAAACAAAAAAGCCCAGTAAACAAGAACATAATGAATGAAGTGTGGTTTGTTCAGTCAGCCAATAAAAATAAACCCAGGATTTTGTTTACCCAGAAATGTCTCCTGTCAGTGTGTATCTTAGCTCTTCCAGTTTCTCATATTTTATAAAATTCCTTTATCCACAAAGTATGTGAAGGAGGACTCCCAGATTCCATTTAAGTAATATCATATTATAGTATAGAAGGTGGGATGCCAAATAGTATGACTAAGAGGGCGTTAGGTTCAATAAACTCTAATAAAGATTTAAAAATTTCCTACCTCTAGGTGTTTAGGGAGACATAAGACCAGATAGATAGATAGATAGATAGATAGATAGATACTTTATTCATCCCGAAGGAAATTCACAGTTTTCAGCAGTATCCACAGAGTACAAGATTAAGTAAATCAAAAATAAAGAATAGTAAATCAAAAATAAAGAATAAAAGATGACCCTCGAGATCTAAAGATCTAAGTACCCAATGTGCAAAAAAAAAAAACAATGCGCAAAAAAACCAATAAAACCAGTAAAACCAGTGTGCATCGGTGTATACAATGTGCATAGATCAGGGCAATGTGCAAATTTACAGTATAAACAGATGATAAATAAATAAATAGCACCCAGATGATAAATAGATGATAAAAAAAACCCCCAAAAATCCAGTGTGCATTGATGTATACAATGTGCATAGATGTGGGCAATGTCCAAATTCACAGTATAAACAGATGATAAATAGCAGCAAGCAATATATACACTATAAATGAGTAATATATGAAAAATAGCAATATGACGAGTAATATATGAAAAATAGCAATATGTGAAAAATAGCAATAGGTGTGTGTTTGTGTGTGTGGTTTGCAGGTGCCTGATGAAATCTGAACCTTTGGAAGATGAACATGGTGCATCAGTCTGTGTTTTGCACATATAGATGACTCATGCACTCTCAAAACAGCCCGCCCCCAAAACTCCTCCAGCCCTGCCTCCCACGAAGCCTCCACATTGTCTAAAGAAGTTAAACTGAGAGACTGGATGTGATGATCAAGTTGCACCCTTAAAGGCCCCATGGCATGAAAAATGCAATTTTCGTTGTTTTTTGCGTGATAGGGAAGGTCTTGGGGCCACATAAATACTGTCCCATGCATTTCACCTATGATAAATGGAGAAGTGCACACAGCCTGTTTTTTGAAACTCTCCCTGTAATAAAACGATTGATTTTCACTTCCGTTACTTCATGATGTCATGAGGTCGCTGACTCCGCCCACAGCCCGCCTTCCCTCCCCATCCAACAAGCTCACAGGCTAGCGAACTTAGCCAGTACCCCTCCACTCCCAGGGCAACAAGCTCACAACATATTTACAACATATTTAACAAACATAACTTACCATTCTGAAACATCCTGTAATAAATGGATTTGAGGTGGTTCGGTTTCTCCTGCCGTCTGTGGTTCGGGATCGGAGTGGCGCTCAAAACACGTACGGTCGTATGACATCACGCTCAGCAGTAGCCGTGACAATCATACATAATATACATCTATATAAGATGATAATTCCTGTTTTCCACTGAGCACCATTGAGCTCTGTTGAGCAACGCAGGTTTCAGTTACTTGCTTCTGATTGGCCCGACTATATGTCACTCAGAAAACAGCCAATCAGTGGAGAGGGGCTGATTCTCTCTTCTGATTGGCTAAACGAACCGTGCTGCCAGAGCTCCAGGATAAGGCAAGAAAGAGGAGCTGTAAAACTATATTTAGCAGACCACAGGTACTCAAAACCACAAATACATCTTGCTAGGGATATCAGCAGTTAAAATAAAACCCTGGAAATGTGTACACCATGGGGCCTTTAAAGAAAGTCCGTTTTGAGTGAAGACTTGAAGAGCAAAAGCAAAAACCTAGGCAGTGGAGGATTCTTCAGGGTGGATGAAATGAACCAAATTAGCCTGTGGCTTGCACACAGAGACGGAGTGCAACATCAGCACTAAGGCTCTAACATCGTCTGTAACACCGAGCCTCTGAGCTCCGAAACGCAGTGCGGGCCGGAAAGTGACTTTTGAAAGCAATCATTGATTCACTGAGACAGCACATTTAATGTGTGATCATTTTATTATTTCTTCTTTTCATGGTCTGCGTCTGTGATTTTCATAGCTTCCTATTGGATTTGGTGCTATCGACCTGGCACGGTGCACTGTGATTGGCTGGGAGCGACACACCCGCTGCCCAAAGTCCGACGCCCAGAAGAGTCCCGAGCTAAGCAAAACATGAAAACCCAGGCACAGTCTCTGCACACACACACACACACACACACACACACACTAACAAATACTGCTAGTGGCTCAGAAGTGATGACTGAGGATTATTTTTGTATGTGTCTATACATTTTTTGTCATTCTGCCTTTAAAGAACACATCTTGTAAAGGAAAGTCTCAAGTTTCCCACAATGTCCATCAATGGCAAAGCAAACCTGAGCAGCTCGGTGTGTGTCCACGTGGATAACAGCGTCAGATGCTTCCATAAACGTGTACCGCATGATTCAATTAAGTAAATAACATCCTATCACGCTCTGTGGAATGTAGAAAATGCGGAGCGGGCTCAGTCGGCCTCGATTTTGGATCAAGATGGCGAGAGGAAAATTTCTAATCGATTTTGAGAGAGCTTAAATTCTTGGGGAATTATTAGGAACAGCGGCTACAGTGACAGTCTGCATTTTGATCTATGGCAGAGACATCAGTAAATTACAGTCAAAAGCGCAAATTTAATAACTGGGATGCTTGTGCTTTAGCGTGATACGTAAGGGAAAACAGAGGAGCAACTTTTCTTCTCCTCAGGTGACGGGGAGTGTCCAAAGAAGGATGTTATTGACAGGCTGCAGTGCATAAACAGCTCAGATAAATGCTGCACATTTGAGAGCTGAGTGGTGCAAAAATCATAGGCCCTGCTCAGAGATGTGGAAAAAGTGGTGCGGTCAGAGATGAGTCATCGTTCGCCATATTGTGGACCAGACGCAAGTCCACCAAGAGGACAGGACAGGCCGGAGTGCTGGACCCCCTGCAGTGAGAGGGGTCTGTGATGCTGTTAGGGGCATTTTCCACTCATCCCCTTGTACCTCTTTTCCACCAAAGCGGTTCCAGGGCTGGTTCGGAGCCCGTGCCTGACTTAGCAACGGTTCTTTGTTTTTTCCACCGCCCAAGCACCGGCCAAGCCGGTTCCAAATCGGTTCCAGGCGAGCACCAACTTGGAGCAGGGGCTAAACAGGGGCCAGAGAAAGAACCGATGACACGACCCACCACGTCATTGGTGGGCGGGGTTACAGACCCAAACGGGAACAGCGATCGCTATAAACGTATAGCTACACGTAGTCACCGTTCGTTCCGACCACGAATACGACGGGTAGCCAGCGATAAATACGTTTTTCGCCTCTGGACCGCAATGTAGGCTTGTGAACACACGAGCAGTATTTGCATCGCTACGATGGGTCGTCCATTTGTCGTCCATGTTTGTTGTTGTGATTCCGAGCGAGGGTCTCGCACACCCATGTGATCACGTTTTTCGCCGACATAATGACGTGGCTCTGACTTGGCTCCGCTTGGCTCTTGGCCGGTGGAAAAGCAAAGCGGTTCTTTGTTGGAACCAGTTAAGCACTGGCTCTAGCACCAGCTCCGAACTAGCACCAGGTTCTTTTTGGTGGAAAAGGGGCATTAGAGGGAAGGCTCACTGCAAATCAATACAAAGTTACTCTGTACTCTGTACAAAGTGACTCTGTACTATTGTATTTTTTTAGTTTTCTATCCTTATCTGTTTTGTGTTTCTGTTTTTTGTCTCTATTTTGTCTTTGTTTTGTATTTTAATGTTTTTGTGCTGTTTTAACTTTGCTCTGGAAGTTTTAGTAAAGGCCTAACCAGGGACAGAGGTTGCAAATTAGCTTTGGTTAGATACCTGTATGCATGACATCTGTTTTGTATTTATATGAAATAATGTTTGATGCATTTGTCCCTGCTCAATAAATGTTTAATAATAATTAATAATACTCTGAGGGATCATCTTCATCCTAAAATGTTTCCATCCTGATGGGAGTCTCTCTTCCAGGACACGAGGGCGCGCTGAACGCTTTGATGACGATGAAAATGATGTGAATCCCAAGACTGAGGCCTTCACAGTCGGCACATCTCAACCCAGCTGAACACCTGTGGGGAGATTTTGGAGCGACACATTAGACAGCGCCCTCCACCACCATCATCACCATCACCATCAAAACACCGAATGAGGGAACATCTTTGGGAAAGACGGAGCTCCAGACCTCCTGTGAAGCTCCAGAGATTTGGAGAATCTACGCCAAGCAGCACTGAACACCTCACTGAGACACTTTATGTTAGATTTTAATTTAATTTGCCACCCATGTTTATTAAAGCGCAAAAGCAGGATCCACGTGAGTTCAGTATCAACACCATAATTAAACATTTACAGTGGCAGAGTGTAGCTTTGTGTGAGTCTCCTGTCCATGAGAAAAAGTCTTGATATTTGAACTATTTTAGGTGTTAAGATTGCCTTTGGGATTGCCTAATTTATCAATCTGAATGGTTAAAAAAGAAGACAAAAAGGTTAATAAGTTATATATATATATATATATATATATATATGTAATGCAATTTCTTTAAAACGTCCCATGTTGAACACCAAAAAGTATTTCTGAATGGTGCATAATGCTTTATATCTACATGTCATATCACTATAATATTCCTCTATAGGGACTTGTATTGTATTCTACTGTATGTTAGTCAATAGAGAGTCTGTGGTAACATTATGGTCCTTTATAGTAGTTCTTTTTTGTATATTTTTCCAGGATAACTATAGTTTTCTCTCCTAAAGGAAGTACTTTTTGCCAATTGAAACATCTTGACACTGTGTTCTCAATTATCTCTCCGGGGCGGCAGAACTCCTTAATTAATACTTTGTTGTGGGCTATAATAACTATGGTTAGTTGTGTTTGCAATTAGTGTGTTGGCTGGAAATGCTGGTTAAAGAGGCCTGCAGCCATCGAGGCAATTTACACCACGGTGCTCCGGTGATTTATGAAAGAAGCAAACACTTGTCAGGGCAAACGATATTACATTTGGACGGAATGCCTCAGAGGCCATCAAGATTCCCGCTAGGGTTAGACTGGTTCCCAGTACGTCATGCCAGTGGCCTTTTATTAAAGATCAGAGAGGCTCCAGTCAGTCACCTCTGATATGATGGATATGTTTAATTGCATATTGATTATTAAACTGATCAATACCTCAGTGGTTTTATACAGGAAAAGCTCAACCTCAGCTGACTCTAATTGGATATTTTCATCAGATTCTATATGTGTGTTTTCCTGTTTTTGTTGTTGTTCTTCTTCTTTGTGGTTTCAGCGTTCATTGTTTCAGTTACTTTATGAGTTTTGTGCCTCTAAAATGCTGAAGATAATGTCTTGAATCTAATATTTTGATGTCAAATGTTCACAAAAACATCAATAATGCTTTCATATTTTGGGTTATGATGGGGTAAAAGGGCCGTCCTGAGCTCCTGAGGCATTTCTAACTTATTTCCTTTTGAGAAGTGAGTGGCGTTTGTCATTTTTTACCACGTCATGACTAAATGAGGTGCCAGCATCAATACAGGCCAATAAAAACTCCTGTCGGCTGCACCTTATCTCCTGGCGCTGGACAGATTGTGGGCCTCGGTGAATAATGAGAATCTGTGCTGGCAACTATGGCAGAACTACATTTCCCATCATGCCCCACTGCACTGCAGACCCGCCCCCTTCCTTTGAATGGCAAGTTGTTTGTCTCACTCTGACCAGCTGCAAACTATTCCAGTCTGAGAGCAAACATGGGGACCAGCAGTCCTCCTCTCCATTTAAAAACTCTGTTAAGTTACAGGACACGGGCAACAAGGTCACTTCCGGTTTAACACTCTGCCCTTCAGAATAAAACACTCCAACAACAAACAGTCTTGAAAGTTTGGCTTATTTTCCAGATTGGCACCAGATGTGCAGCTACTATTATCACACAGTCAGACAAAATGAACTGCCATTCAATCCCATTCTTAATGCTTTATGAGTGGGATTGAATAATTATTTGTGGGTTGAAGTTGTACGCATAAAATAATAGTATAAGAGCATAGAATGTACTTTTTATTTGTGAATGAAAAATAGCTTCTGGCTGACACAAGTTTAAATTTTCCATAAAGTCTTATCCACTTAAATATAGAAAATAGATAATAATGTGGGATTTGCGACCTTTATCATTCCATAATTAACCCTGCAAACAAGCTGGACCTACCAAATAACCAAAATAATACCAAAATAATACCAATGACAAGTTAGTTTGGTCTCCAATATGACGGTTTTCACCATCAAGATTTATTTAAAATGCAGGAAAATTAAAGTGTTAAAGTATTTATTGTAGCCAAAGGCAGGAAAAGAAAAAACAGCAACAGCAATTTCATAAGGCAGCAGAGTACAGGCTCTTAAAGGACCAAACCAGTGATTTTGTATATAATTCATGCTTTTGTTCATCTTTTTTCAAAGCAAGCATTCATATTTTTGATCTCCGATGTCATTTTTCCTCCTTTTTATCCAGCCACTACAATATGAAAATGAACTTCCAAAGACAGCAAACTTTCTTCACACCAGTTTTCCATCACCACAATAAAGTCCTCCACATTAATTTTCCTACAAGCAGCAGCACTGTTGTATTTTGATGACTTGGAATTGAGGAGTGAGATGGTCCCTCCGCCAGAAAATAGTCCCCTTGGAAACATTTGCTTCCCACATCCAGTTATCAGTTCTGTAGTTTATGAATGGCAACAACTTTTTAGATGATATCAAGGCATCTTCATTTTAGTGCAGTGCAGGTACATGTGCTAATTCTGTTTTAATAAATCATCAAGGGATTTTTAAATTATTTTGAGTCAATCTGTTGTCAATGATGTCTATTTTATTAGTTGTCTAACCAAGTGATATGCAGTTAGTTTGCATTTTAAGCTCTGTTTATACATGATCCGTCCACTCTGTAGAGTATATTGTGAAATTGTATCATGACATGTTTCATGATACTTATGGTATTAAGAGTCTGTGTGATAATTTAAATTATTATAAATAGCAGAATGACGCCAAGCTCAGGTTACTCCTGCTGCTGCTGTTTTTGTTTGTTTATTTAAATTTCTTTAGGAAAAACTCTTAACTCTTAAATTTGGACGTATTTTGGCCATGACATAGTGGGAGTCACATTTTGACCCTTGCATCCACAATTTAAAAAAAAAAAAAAAAAAAAAAAAAAAAAAAGGAATATGATAATACTGAGGAGCTCTTAGTTGCAATGACAACAGAACTACACACTATGGAATATGATAAATTTCATGTTGTCGTGCTGGATGATGCTTCCTGAGCCGGCCTCAGTCGCTCAGGTTAAGGCTGTAAAATGCTCCACAGTCGGGAACAAAACACCAAACATCCTGAGCTTCTTGAACTCCTGCTTTCAATACACCAAAATTGTACTTTACCAAATCTGTAATGCGCATACTTTTGATACACTTACACATGATGCACATACTTTTTTTTTTCAGATTTGCAAGGCATGTATTTTTATAGATAGATAGATAGATAGATAGATAGATAGATAGATAGATACTTTATTCATCCCGCAGGAAATTCACATTTTTTTCAGCAGTATCCACAGATTACAGATTAAGTAAATAAAAAAAATAGAAATAAAGAATAAGATCTAAGTACAACAGAATAAGATCTGAGTACAACAGAATAACCTAAGTACAAGCCAGTGTGCAAAAAGCAATGTGCAACAAAAAAAACAGAAAAAAACGTGTGCATGGGTGTATAAAATGTGCATAGAGGTAGGTCAATGTGCAAATTTAGAAGAAAGGTTAGGGTTAGGGTTAGGGTTAGGGTTAGTATATTTTGTATTTATTCTATTTCTTATCATTTAAATCTTTTCCTGAGAATTTGAGCAACTGCAGCTGGCCCGATTCATAAGGCCCAGGTTAAAGGCCTCCCATAGACAATCAGTGCAGTGCTGATACAAACAAACAAACAAACAAACAAACAAACAAATAAATAAATAATGAATGAATAAATGAAGCCCCCACCTTGAAAACCACCGATCCAAACTCGCCTCGGAGGAAAAGGAAAGAAAGAAAGAAAGAAAGAAAGAAAGAAAGAAAGAAAGAAAGAAAGAAAGAAAGAAAGAAAGAAAGAAAGAAAGAAAGAAAGCTTTTATTTTGAAAACCCGACACCGGAAGTGTAAACGGTTCCGTCGCCGTTTTGACAGTCGGTCCGTTTTACCTCTTTGCTTTCTTTATTCCACCCTTGTTTCTCTTTCTTTCACTATTTAACAAGCCGTAGCTGCCCTATGTCTGTATTTATTTATTTATGCATCTTACTTGAAACCGTTTAGATTTAGATTTTAGCCGTTCCTCCAATGAGAAGACGTAAAAGATGGAGCTACATATTTTAGAGCACAGCTTGAAAGTGGCGAGTATAGAAAAAGAGGGGATCCAGATTTGCACTCATGGATTAATAAAACTCGCCTTCCTGGCCTCGAAAACAAGGTACGTAAGTTCCTAAACGCGATTTCGGGGCGAAAATGTGGTGTAATTCAGGTTTTCCATGCGCCACAGCGCTGTACATGTCTCCTGGAAGGATTATAGCAAACTAATGACGAGGCTGCTGGTAGTTCTGTCATTTTTTTTTTTTTTTTTAAAGGCATCAGTGGAGCTGCTGTGTTAATAACCAAATACACAGCGTTATGTGCTATTTCCATTTTAACTGGCGTGTGTGCCAGTTTCCAGGCCTATCCTTTCTTGTTCTGTAGTGTCATTTTGTTGCTTTGTGCCATCTGTAGCTGGGTCGACGCCAAGGGGTGTGTGTGTGTGTGTGTGTGTGTGTGTGTGTGTGTGTGTGCGTGCTGCCTATTTTCCCCTTGTATCAGTCAAATTCAACATATGCTAAACCAGACTCTGCAGATTCTCAGCCCTCGTCCTATGGGTGCATATGCATGGCCAGCCATTCTGCATGAGGAAACTTTCATTGAAAAATAAAATAAAATGGAATAAAATAATAATGAAAATTAGCCCTGGCAGTGGCTTGATACCAGGCCTTGTACTTGAGTCATTGCTGTGTCTG
Source organism: Myripristis murdjan (assembly GCF_902150065.1). Lineage (NCBI taxonomy): Eukaryota > Metazoa > Chordata > Actinopteri > Holocentriformes > Holocentridae > Myripristis > Myripristis murdjan. Next base: position 32,374,928 of record NC_043993.1, read on the forward strand.
TGGTGTAGCCTCTGCTATACTGTGGGCACATTGTTGTTGTGCATGTTATTCCCACTACAGTCTATTAGGCCAAGCAAATCAATTGACTGCACTGAGTTATCATCCTCTGCCTTGGCTCTGTTTTTATTTAAATTTTATTTTTTTAAATAATAAGAAAAAAAAAGTCATCTCTCCATAGGTGGCAGTGAACTGGTAATCTGTCTGCTTCTTTTCCTAAGGGGTGCACGTCCAAAATCCCATGCAGATTACTGATTACCTGATGTAATTGCAAATAATCCGCCGGATTTAAACCCAATAACATAATCGTATTACTTTAAGTTACTCTTGGGTGACTTTGCCTTCCAAGTTGTGTTAATGCAGACTCACATTTGACTAGCATTAAAAACAAACTGGCATCAGTGGCATCGTTTCAAGATGTGCACCGTGCACTGTCAGAAATAGGGGTGCGGTGGGAGTCCTTTTGTGTCCCCCAAGGCACAATCCACACCAATGTCCCCCTTTATAGGGCTTATTATTGGGCCTTGGGGTAATTATATGTACCTTTCTTAGAGCCAAACAGCTACATGTGTTCCCAAGCAGTAAAAAGTACATCTATGTACCGTTTCATCTAAATTTCGAGGGACAGTATCAGGAGACAGTGTCTGTTAGGCCAAATTCAGTGGATGAATGAATAAATAAACCCCTAAATAAATCATTGGATTAGGTAAACTGCTAATTTAAGGTAGATTTTAACTGGTAGGCTGTGCTTGAGTAACCTTAAAATGAAAGATTTGTTGATTCATGAATATGAAGAATAGGTTGTACAATTATACAGGCAATGTTGTCGTTATAAAATATGGATAAAACTACAAGGGTGCAAAAGTTGCACCTTAGAGGGTACTGCCCAGTGACAAGCCGTTGAACCCCTAAAGGTACAATGATGTGCTTTATTTTCTGAGCGTGCACAATCTCACGGTCTAACCTATAAATACTTTTTTTTCCTTTTAACGTGTCACAATATTCCAGCAAGTAAACACTTGTTTTTTTTCCCTCCCTTTCCAAACTATGTCATGTGATTACTGTGTTACAGTGACTAATGGATTAGGCTATATTTACCGTTTCTTGTCATCAGATTATGTGTATTCTGTGAATTTCCAACCAGTGCTGCGACTGTTTGAGGTGTTTACTGACTTTTTCCTTGGTAGAAAAAAATGCCATGTAGCCTCCATGGCTGTTGCACTCGTGAAGGAGATGAGGCTGCCGCTTATTGCCACCACAAGAGTATATCATTCTGCTCTGTCAAAATCTGCACTTCATTGCAGCCACAAAGGAATTTCTTGTTTTTCCACAACGGTCCAGTTGATAAGCATTTTTTTTTTTCTCCAGACTTGCATTCTTCTATCCCTTTGAAGCTAGTTGTATGTCTGCACAGGTTGTTTTTGATGCTGTTAATTCTAACCATTTATGAGGGAAAACTAATAAAAAATGTCATTATCACTGAAGTCAAGGCAACTGAAAAGAAAATGTGAAAAGAATGCCACAATTAACATCAAACGTTTCATCAAATGAGAAAAAATAAGAATGAAAATGGTTGAGAAATCTGTAATCGGTGCGTAAGCCTATTTTAGGCAAAGCGGCATCTGTAACAGTTGGGATGGAGCTGTAACAACATGCTGAAATGTTAATATCCTACTTGCCATGTCTGCACGGAAGATGGTCCTCCAGTCAAAATATCTTTAACTTTTAACCAGACTAGAATTTCTGGGAATGCTTGTCCATTAGGCCGTGATATTTGCCATTTTGTGGCGACTCACAGAATCATAACGCCCATATTAAAAGTTTTAATATTAGGCAACGTCAAAAGGTAGCATCAGTTTATTCTTCTTATTAATGATGATGATAATACTAACTGCAAAAGTGAAGATAAATACGGTATTTTCAAAGCACATTTACCGTTTCTCGGACTCAGCCGTCAGTTTTGAACAGAGACAACATGCAGCATTTTGAGATGTGCAGCGACTCTCCCTGCCTTCTGTCTTGCGCTCCTCGCATTTGAGAAGCACGTCTGCTGAGATGGCAGTAAGTCATCAGCTGACACTCAACATAAACCTGTCATGTCTTATCTGATGGGAGCAGTCACCTCATGAGCGAGGTAGCGGGTGTTTTCTCGGTGTTGTAGGAGGGGCGGCCCGCGGTCTCAAATTGCGAATGTGCGCACTAAATGAAGAACTGTTGGCAGTAAGTTTCAGGTGGTATATTGAGGATATTTGTCTCAGAATGCATCTGTGATCATAGGTTATATTTCCACATCTACACAGCTATTCAAGGCCAGTTTGTAATGCAGTTAGCCTATAGATATCAAGTCTATGGGAGCAATGCCATAGACTTAAGTATTTCTTCTCAAGTGCAAACTGTAGCAGGACATTTTTATATTTGGTTCATTTAGATTTTCACTGCCTGATAACTCACAAAATAGAATTTATTTATCAAGTGACAAGTTTTAGTAACCTGTCATTCTGCATGGTTGGAGACTTTGGCAGTAGGGTACTCAAAATCAATTTGATCATAGTCCATGTAACTTTATCCATGGATTTGACAACACTTTTTGCTGAAATTTGTCCTCCTGGCGTTTATACTGCTAAAGATTTCTTGATGGAGCAGTTGAACATGTGCACCAGTCCTGACTGCGGTCTGTCCTTGGTTAATTTTGTGATGCCAGGCTTTCCGAGCATGAGGAACTGCTGGCTATGATACATCTATGTCCATAAAACCTTGCATTCGGTTATTTCCTGTACGCTCCCTAAGCAGCCCTAGGTATCCACAATCAATTTTTAACCTCTATCTATGTGTTTGTGGGTTTTTTCAAAAAGCATGCCTAATTTTCCCTGTTTAAAATTAGCTATAATTGAGAAAACAAGTGAATATATGGGATGACTTTTCTGTAGAGGGTTTAATAATTCTTGTGATTGCTCTTAACTGCTTGTTCGATTTGCGGCTTGTTGGGTAGCTAAATTCAGGTTACCTGTTGGGTTCCCATTTTTCCCAGTCTTTCAATAAAATCTTGACTGATCTAGCTTCATTTCATCCAGGACCATCAGCTGGTTGCTTTAAAGCAGCTTGGAAATCATCTCTGACAGTACTTCTTTTTGCCTGGGATTGGGTAGTCTCTGATCAGCTCAGTAGTATTGATAGCACAGCAGTAAATCCTCAACAGCAAACCACCACCAAGTGTACCTACGCTCCATTCACTTCATTTGCATTACTTAGCATCAGCTGCTTGGTCAGCATGCCACAACTTTTTGCAACTATAAGCTTCATTCAGAGTTGTCTTCTTAGTATTAGTTTTAGGACTGAGGCCGTCCAAGTTGGACCACAGCACTAGATTGGACGTTGAAGTGTTTGGGGCAAATTCTTGAAGGAGGGCAAATCTTAGATTGTATTTGCCCCGTTCATGACTGGCAGCAGCTTACGCGTGGTGCTCGTCACAAGCGGAGCAAAGATGGAGAGGCCGTTGTTGTTGTCCCCTGGGAGGCTGGCATGCACTGGCGGACTTAGGGGGGCACCAACAAGCACTTGAACATGTTTGCACACTGGTAATAACCGCAGAACAAGAGCCGCCTCTAATCTTGCCGCTGCTGACAGTTGTGCCATCGAGGACTGCACCCATCCATTTCACTTGACTGCAGAACTTGGTCGTGTCCATCTTCCTTAGATGTCACTTTACAGTTTACTTTACAGGTTGTTGACTCGTTTTGGACAAAAGGAGCATGGTTGGGCCTCGCGTAGCTTTAGTGGAGATTTTTCAGTTCATGTAGGAGATTGTCGGAAACTACCATTACAAAGGTAGATCCACGTCTTTCCATAGCCCACGGTTCCCTCCAGCTCATCTACCTCTATTTAAATCTGGTCACTGCCTTGTTACTTTAGGATGAGTTGAGGATGAGAATGAATGGACTTGCATGAAACGTTTTGGAAGGGTTGGTCATGGGGTAAGGAAGAACTGACATTTTATCCCAGTTGGCCAAAAGGAGGCATGGTTTCACTCTGAAAGGTGTATAATTTCTGAACAGATTCACTCTTTTGTCAGACTTAATGCATAAATCAAATCATAGAGGAAGAGGGAAACCCTGCATTATTGGCCCAATCAAATAATGTGGGGACACGGGAAACCTCATTTCTGGTTTAGACATTATTCTTTGCCAAATGGGAACAGGTATAGTTCCTGTCTTTTTTCAGGTACATTCAAAATGCATGTGTTACTTGATGTGAGACAAGTTTGTAATGTGGCCTAGAGGAAATTGGTACTGGAATGTCTTGACAACTGCATAGAGGTATTCCTTCAATGTCATCAAGTTTCGCCTGAGCAACAGGACTGGCACGGCTTACTGTCTTCTTGTCGACAGGCCTCTTCAAAAACAAACTGATCTCTAGGATTGTGTTGCTTTGTGCAATTTTGATCTCAGACATGGTCATCCTGTCTGGTGGGTGTGTCCTTAAACTGCGCCCATGTTCAGCTGCTTTTGTTGCGATGCGCTTCATTCCTATCTTCATCTGTCACTGGCCAATCCCTGGATTCTGCCAGTATCATCTCTTATGAGGCTTTGGCACGTTTGAATTCCTCTTTTCTCCTCTGTAGAGTCCCATGGACATGAGCCATCTCTTCAGAAGTCCCTCAAGCTTTTCCCCTACACTACTGACTTTAGCTAGCCGAGTAATCAGTAATCAGGACAGCCAGTAGTTGTAGTTGTTTAATCTTTCTTTTTTTAAATGAAATGGTTAATGGTTAACATGTTTCTCTGCTTTAAAATGTGAGTTTCACCCATTAGAGATCCCTCATTTGTACCAGTCTTATAGGTAAATGATTCCTCGGAGAGAGTTTCATAATGGTTGTAAATGCTTGTTTAAATTACAATTCTGAGTGCATAAAACAAGCTATAAAACAATATACAAACACTATGGATTTTCTGCTGTTCCCCAGTTGACTTTGCTTTGAGGAAGTATTCAGACTCATTAACTCACATCAGTGACTCAAACTAAATTAGATGTGCAAAACTGTCTAGTTTTGGAAGAGTCATAAAAATCAATTTTATTTTCAGTTATAGGCCGCCTGAAGTCATTTTCATTAACACAGCGTTTGTTGTGATTGCTCATTTTGTAGTTTGGTGTGTTAGATTGTTATTGTAATCACAATGCAATACCTTATACAACAACACAGCCTCATTTAGAGGCTGCTTGTGAAGTTCCTTGTATGGACACAGAATGTGAGTGATGCTGGCTGAGCGTTCATTGATTTACCACATAAATGAGGGTTAATATTCCTTTATAGCGATTTGCTGTTTCATTGCTGATCTCAGCATTCAGTGTATGGCTGCTGTCTTTGTCTTGATGTTAAAGAATAGCAGATAAAGTCAGGATGTAGTTTTTTGAAGGACATGATCATGACTAGAAGGGATTACAATAGTATTATCAACACTGACTAAATTTCTTCATAATTTGGAGCCACAACCACAACACAAAAACTGCAGCACTCATTATTCTTAATGTAATCCATTATAACACCTGACAGCGTATTCATTCCAAGAGGTATGTTATTTCTCCAGAAATGCCTGTTCCCTGTGGTTCTTCACACCTTTCAGTGAAGTATGAAGCGCAAGTATTGAATAGGTTGCCTGTAAAGAATCTGATTCTCATACTTGTGGCATGCATGGATGTTTTTTTTTTTTTTTCCTGGTATAGTGTTAACACTGCGTGCTAAAGCCAGGTAAGACTTATATGAGTTTTTTGGAGAATGATTTCAAGCTGACTTGAAACAATATCCTTAATCCACCTTGGACATCATGAAGATTATTTTTGGTTTCTAGAATTTGATCTTGACAGTAGTTTGTCTGGATTTCAGACACACAGCTGTGCCCCAAAAATAGTCCTAATCCAGGTAAAGGTAATGTAAGTTTATTCAAACTGCAAATAACACACTACACATGGACCAGTTAAGCCCATACTGAGATGGATCCAGTCATTTGGGAAGATGATACTCAAGGGGAAGACAGGAGCATTTTTCATTTACTGTATTCAGTAGGCTATAATCAGGAAAGTATTTGCAGTGACACATGCAACGAATGGGGGAAAAAAGCAAAAGTATCATCTACTATGTTTGCATATTCAAAAACATTTCTCCATCTCTGAAATTCCTATTCTAACGAGGTGTAGACAGATTTGCATTGCGAGGGGAGCAGCACCGTGGTTTATTTTTTGTGTTGCCTTGATGCCTCAGTGATGAGCCTCACAGACCCTGTAGCCCGTCTTCCTTTAAACACAAGGATGAATTCTTAGAAATACTAGTGGTCTTGCCACGGTCACTGCACAGCTCATGCTTGCATGCTTTCATAAAGACATGTTACCTGCCTTGCCCACGGGGGCTTGGCACGTGCGAGGCTGATGTCATGAAAGCTTCGCGACGCAGCAGAGCGGGAGGTGAAGGCAGCACGTCTTCAATCGACTTTACATGTAAATTATCCGTTCAGTTTTTGTCCTGTATAGAGCTATTTCTCTGTTTCCTGCTTCTCTCACAAATTAACATAACCACTGTTTGAACTCTCTCTCTCTCTCTCTCTCTCTCCTTTTGCAGATGTAAGTTTTTCAGTTTGACAGAGACTCCGGAGGACTACACCATTATCGTAGATGAGGAAGGCTTCAAAGGTGGGCCTCTGTAGGCAATTACTTGTGGATCTTTCAAGTTACTGTGGCAACCATAGATCAGGCGGCCAGAAAAGATTACACTGTGTAATCCATGGTTCTCTCCAGTGCCATGCACGTTGACTAGAAATGTTTGACCACACATCACCTCATCAACAGCACCATTATGGGTGTGAGGCCAAGCTGTCACTTACTGGGTTTTGTTTTTGGCTGAGTGAGTGAACCCATGTCATTACACGCCCTTTTCCAGGGTGACCCTCGTTGGTTACCCTGGATACTACAAGCTGTCGGTTGCATAACAGGCACAGGTATTTTCTACTGTCGGCTGGCTCAAACCTTTTTTTCATGGCTGTTCATGGCAAAACCAAACAATGAAAGATGTAATTTTAGACACTGTCAAATATTCTGCCAGAACCTTATGTGAAAAGCTTGTTAATTAAATTGGACTTTGTAGGGACGGTGTAATAAGCCAGTCATGTACAATGCTTCTGAATGTGTTAACTGGAAACTCTTTTTTTTCTTAGTGTTGTGTTTTTTAGGACTTTGTTTACCTATTTATTGTGTGGCATAAGAATAAAACCTCATAATAATAAATATTTCAAAGTGCAATCAGTGAGATTAAATTCAATATTTTTCATATCCGTTTCTTTGGGGCTAAGAGCACTGCTCCTCCCAGAGATGACCTGTCAAACACTGTGTCCAGAACTGGGATTGGGTTTTTTCCCTTGGATTTTGCCATTGATTAAGTTTGAGTTAGTATGTCCATTCAGTTGTATTGAGTATCACTGCAGATGCTAACTGTCCAGCACTTCTTCTGTTTGATTAAAAAAAAAAAAAAAAAAAAAAAACGAAAATGTAAAAAACATCCCGTCCTGTGCAGCAGAAAATTTCTCCCCCCCAAAAAATGCAGGATGCAGGATATTGGAGCAGGTCGAGTCCCATTCTGCTAGAGCAGTTAACAATAGAGAGCAGCAAGATAGCAGCAATTTGCTTGAAAATGTTACAGATTATTGCTTTTATCATCTATTAAAAGAAAAAATGAATATCCAGTTGTGAGTCGCTGCTATTTTGTAACAGCAACAATCCGTTGATGCTGTGGAAAAATGGGTGAATAGTCGCAGGACAGGCGATGTGATGCATCAGAAATAGACATCAGGCGTCTGCAACCTGTCTAGACAACCTCACTGATTGTAATGGGAGTGTTTTGTTTTGTTATTATGTTTTGTTTTGTTGAGTGTTTCAGTTTTTTTCTTTGACACTTGCTCACCACACTTCCTGTTGGGACAAGGTGTTACAGGGGTGTTCAGACTGTGCAGTGTTTTCTGCAAAAAAACACCAGTATTTCGTATGGAGAAACCCCAAATTTAATCTGCAGCTCTGCCTTTTTTCTGTGCAGATCGAACTGAAAAATATTTACCTGCCCCAAGTTCAAGCCCCAGGTCACAACCCACATCCTGGCTCTGCTTCTACACTGAGTTCTTTGCAAAAGCAGAGCTCTTGCAATGCGGACCTGGTGTCAGGCAGGTAGCGCTCCACAGTCTGAACGCCGCCTGACAGTGCCTAGCAGCTGCTCTAAAGTCACTGCAAGGCACAGCATTTTGTTGCCTTTTCTTTAACATTGGTTCAGAAATGATCTGCACACTTTTATTTTCACATTTTTAACATCACTCTTTTGTCTATTCCCAGAACTGCCAGAGTCGGAGCACATCAGTGTTGCCGATGCCACGTGGTTGGCCCTTAACGTGGTGTCAGGGGGTGGCAACGCCTCCAGCTCTCAGCCCATCGGAGTCACCAAAATTGCCAAATCAGTCATCGCGCCTCTGGCTGACCATAACATCTCTGTATTCATGCTGTCAACGTATCAGACAGACTTCATTCTGGTGAGTATGGCTCCATGTTAAGATTAGTGTTGTCACAATAACCAAAATTTTGATACCATTTTATAGGGCTGTCCCAAGCTAAGCTTTTCTTTGGTCATCTCTGTTTTGGCTACATCACGTTGTGCCGTGCGTCTTGGTGATGTCACGACATGGCAGACATGAAAGCTGTCAGTACCAAACATCGGCACTCAGTTGCTCAGATGTTATCTTGCAAATTAAATGCCTCCAGGTTACTTCCATGCATCTTTTGAACTGTGTAGACATTTGTCATCTGGTAACGAAGCGGTGAGGGTGGGGAATGGTTTACTAATCAACCAAGACCCCCACTGACTGATTAATGAACTGGTCAACCAAAAGGTGGCAGTCATACTGTGTTGACTCTGCTGCCAAAGACTGAATTCAGGATTTGAAAAATGTTAATATTGCGTCCAGAAGATGTATTTACACAGGGAATGTGGTTTGTAATAATTGACCGTTTCTAAGTCCCGTCCTCCTTAGTTACTGTTGTTTGGTTAGACAAGGTTTATGCAAACGACTGTGAAATTCAGGGATACATTGCAAAAAGGTACAGATCATTTCTGGACATAATGGACCCAATTTCATGAAGAAGCCACCAAAAAGCTCTTTGGTTTGCCATGGAAGGGTACTTGGAGGATTTGAAGATAGAAAAATCCAATTTGAAGCATGAATACTATGTCGGTTTCATCAGTTCACAGTAATAATCTGGATGGCATGTAACTGTTCACCTGTTGGCAGTGTTTCTCCGGTACCTTTTATATTGTGAGTCTGTTTGGTGACAGCAGCTGCATGTAAGGACATTGAGCTGAGCTTTGCTAAATTAGCTGCCAGGCTAACCATTTAGCCATGGGAGCCAGCAGAGATGTGGCACTTAAGTTAGCATAGCCTCCAACTTAAATGTTAACTGTTGGTCTGATCAGATAATAATTGACCTTTGAGCAAACACAGGTGCGCTTGTTGATCTTATTAATATTCAATTCACTGTATGCAGAGGAGGCATGTTGCTTGGTCCTGTCTTGGTCTGTCTTTGGTGTCCAAGAAGGGAATTAAAGATGATGCTCCATTGTTCAGTCTCTCAGGACGCCTGGCACAATGTTTCATTGTGTTTTGTGAAAAAGCAACATCATAAAATGCTGAAAACCCATCAGCATCAAGAGAAACTTCATTCACCTCTATAGAGAAAGACGTGTTGCTTGTCCGAGGGCAACGTCGGCTAAACTAAGATTGTCTGGACTGCTTTTGGAGGGCAGGACTCAGGAACGGTCAGTTAAAAGAAGGAAAAAGAGGGGAAAATGATGGACCAAGCATATGTCTGGCTCTAGACAGTGGACTACAGCAGTCAGCAAATATCAGTGGAATCACAGCTGAAAATGTGGCAGCAGTGTCAAACAGCCCTCCACCTCTTGAACTGGATCACAGTCGAACTGAAATGATTGATTTTAGTTGACAGGTAGGATGTCTGGTCTTTGGTGGCAGGTGATGTCACCACCGGAAGAGAACAATATCACGCCATCTATGGCTCTATAGCATCAGATAGCAGGAAGCTAAAATCTTCAGGATTTTCATAACACAAAATTAGGCGAAATTAACAGCTAATGTATTGAACATTTTACCCCACTAACAGTGAAAGCTCAATCCCTAACTCCATGGGAATCAGAATACGGCGTCTACCTGCTTACTATACTCAAACCATGAAAATGTTTTGAAATTAAATTTTGAGTTAAAAGCTGAAATCTGTTGACCAAAAACAGTTGTAGGGTAACGTTTCTCCAATAAGCATGGCTGTGCAGGACTGATGCAGAAAGTTGCAGAGAAAAGCTGCAACGGTATAAACTACCTCGACAGCGATAGCGGAATATCCATCTCGTAAATTTGTAACCGCAGTGATAACACATCGTTCACGGTGTAACCTCAGGAGAAATTAATCTTTTAAAGACGGAGAAACTCTGAATTGCCTACATGGGAAATATCAGTATTTTCCTGAGTCAACACAGTAAACTGCATGTTGGTGAATACTGTGACATCCCAGTCATGTGAGGGCAAAACGGAGCCACAAACAAGTGCAAACAACCGTACAGGAAGCTGACAGAAACACTGGCATGAAGAGAGTTGTTACTATGGAAACAATACCGCGTCTCGTCGTGAATCTTTAGTGTAAACTCGCCAAAAGCTTTGTGAGGTTTTATGTTTGCCAATAATTAATTCATTTTGGAGAAGGTTTATTCTTAATAATGACAATTTTCGGGAAGCTAAGCTTTCTCCAGCCTCTTAATAGCGCCACCTATGCCTGCTACCAAAGACCAAGCAGCCTACTCTTCACCATGAGAGGCCTCACACTGATTTGGGTTTGGATTTAAAGTGATGACAGTCAGCTGACATTAAAAAGCTGTTCAAGTCAGTTGTAGAGACACATTGCTTCTTGTTTGCTGTGGTATTGCATCATATTGTACTGGATGGTATTGTGTCATACTGTAATTTTGCAGTTTATGATATTAACTTGTAATATTAAAGTAAAAGGTGTGGTGTAGTTGATGATGTTGGACATTGACCTGTGACCTGTGTGACAATACATGCAATTCTGAGTATCCATTGCAGTGCCGTTCCATTTTGCAAATAGCAAATATTAAAACTCAGATTTATCATAATCAAATTCATCAGCATGAATTTATCATCAGAATTGATTGGAAAGTCTTTGTGTTACTTGTCACTTTGCACTGAACGCTCAAGCTCAGTGATGCAAAAATGCCTATCATACTTCATACATTTTTTAAAGGAGAAAATTGATCACTTGGACAGTTTAGTCTGCACAAAGAGTTACATTGTCTACTATGATAGCACTTGCCATACCGCAGTGCCTGACACGAAAAAACAATCACAGTGTATACAGCGTACCTTGCATGGCCCCACTTCCCTTGGTTCAGTGAGACGTCCTCTCTCCCTCTCTCATACCAAAGCCTTTTTGGCCACAGGGAGTCTTTTTTATTGCTTTGCTTAGATGGAAAAACAAGGGCCGCTGAATAGCCAGGGCCTGTTTATGAAAATGAAAGAAGGAACCGGCGTCCATGTTGATAATCTGTCAGTAGTTACGTAAAGAGGATCAGCAGCTCAGCCTCTTGCTGGAATTCCAGGTAACATACATGGGCCTGTTTCCTCTCTGCACAAAGCTACAGTCCTGCTAATGGCTATGTCACAAAAAAACAGGGGAAAACAACTGCATTTTTCACCCTGCCGCCTACACCCACCACCCTCTCAAACGCCTTATTTTTTCTGTGTTCATGTTCGTTTTTTTTTTTTTTTTTTTTTCATCTTCTGTCTCAATCTGTGGCCTCATCTCACATAGTGTCTGAGTCCATTACTGAATGTTGGAGCAGACTGAAAGACAGTCCAGCTAAGGATTTTTTTTTTCAGCATTATGATCTTTTGTGTTACATAAAGCTGTAAAGCCTGACCCAAATGTTGAATGCTTTCATTTAGACGGTGGCATGAGTATCCTGACTGAGTCAGGCCACTCAGAGGAGTTACAGAACAGCTTCTCGCAGAAAACTTTACTTTCTCTTCACATAGTCAGTGCAATTCAATTTAAGTTTTAGTAGTCACCATGGGCAAAGAAACAGCCTGTTAAGCCCAAATGTACTTTCTGTCCTCTGCCTCTTTCAGATTTCTTCATCACACTTCTATCAGCGACAGCAAAAAAAAAAGCATACCGAGGCTTTACCAAGCATTTTGTAGGTTGAACTCGCTGTAAAATTATTTACTTAAGTTTTGAGAGTTTAAATTTTCACTTTTTATATACCACGCTTTGATCATTGGCCTCCATACTGAGAATTCTTGATTGCTGTACCACAGAGGGCCAAGTGTTTACTTGTGCAATTTGCTGTTAAATTGTTTGCTACTGTGGAACTCAAATGTCAGTTGATAATATTTTCCAAATGCAAAGTCATTAAAATGCAAATAGAAGTACACTGCAAAAGTAATTGGTTAAACTCTTTTGAACCTCGCCCTTTTATATTATCTTTAAAGAAAACTCCTTCTGAAACCACTTGAACACTTTTCAGTAATTGCTATTGGTGATTGGTGGTACTTTATAGCATTTTATAGTTTTGGGACAATTGGACAACTGGCCAAATATAGATGACAAGATGTCACTTGGAGATGGAAAAAAAAAAAATGTTTCAGCTTCATTAAACATAAAAGGTAAACATTAAGTCTCGGTGTGAGTCCCTCAGAATCAAATAGCAAGGGCCTCTTTTGAGACAACATTTCACACTGATGTTCACACAGGGAGAAATCTATTGTAGACGAAGCAGAGACGCCAATTTTCTGCCACAGTGCAGCAGAACGTAATGACACTTGTTGGAATAAGGGCTGTCGGTCGCCTTTTACTTAAGTTATTAGCTATTATCACCTACACATTTAACTTGCCTGAATACAAAAGTCAGTCTGGGCGTCGTAGAAAAACACTAACTGAAGTAGAAGTACATGAGGACGAGGCAGGTTTAGGTGAGGGGAATACAACAGAAAGTATATTCTGAAATCACAAAATACCTCTGGGAATGCACTGAACATCACAGATGAGTCATATCTCTAAGATTTTTTAAGGGTGGATTTTTTTTTTTTTCTTTAACGTTCCCATTTCTTCATGCAAAGTACAAAAACTCTTCAAGACTCATCCTGCTCTTCATGGTTTCACACTGTGTTTGATGCAAGGACAGAGATAGAAACAAATCCAGGTCAAAACAGATTCTTCAACAAACTTTTATTTTTCGGTCTGTCGCCAGCCTTCAGAAATGACCTCATGAATTTTGTTGCCCTCAGGTTCGAGAGCGAGACCTGCCCATGGTAATGCATACGTTGTCTTCCGAGTTCACTCTGCTTAGGGTGGTCAATGGAGAGACTGTCGCCGCTCACAGTCTGGGAGTCACCAATGGCTTTGTGAAGCCAAAACTTGGTAGGCATAAACTTTCTTCATTCCTGTGCTGAATTTTGAATAGAATTTATGTTGACATGCATTTGCAGCAGGCCATGTTCAACACCAAAACTATAAAATTTTACAACATGTTATTCCATGGTTTTCAACGTTGGTGCAGGTCATCGTATCAGCATGTATTCAACGTCTAAATGTTTTCTTTGAACTTATTTTTCAAATAGAAATTCACTCCATCACGAAATTGGAAATGTTATCAGCACTTGTTGGCTTTTCTGTTGTTTTTTGAGCGCTTTGCTCAAGGACACTCCAAAAGTAGCTGCTCCCAAGAACAAAGGATCAGAGCCTGCAGACAGGCTGGGCAGATGCCAGACAGCAAACTGACAGTGAATTAAAAAGCCGACCAAAGACACTGGCCACTTGTTTGCTACCATTGGTCAGCTGCGTGTTGGACTTTTCCTATTGGCTGTCGCTCTTTCAAATTGAACTGGCGCTCTGCAGTTCATTCCACATTTATCGAACACACACAGGCAGAAGAAAGAGAGAGGAAGAGAGAGAGGGAAAAGAACAGACACATATACATAAAGAGCGAGAGAGACAGTGTCACCAGTGCTGAGAAATATACTTCTGCTGGTGGACAGCCAAGCTCCTGCATATCCATCACTTTACACTTTGCAGTGCATCCACAACAACAGTGACTCAAAATGGCTGCTTCACCTGAACAATATTGGTGTAACTAAGAGATTCGCTGAAAAAATATTTAGATTATCAACATAGCACGTCTTTCACAAGTTTCCCTTTTCCATTTCCCGGGCAGAATGTGCGTTGTTCCTCCTAAATCCAACCTGGTGCGTGACACTGCCTCATCCCTGTTACCCACTGCAAGACACTCTGAGTAAAACCGACAAGAGCACATAAAGATGTTAGGCAAAAGCGTAACCATCAGAACAGGGAAGTAGGCAAACCACAACAGCAGCAGAACTGTGTCATCAAACCAGTGTTGCATTGTGTTCTGACGGTGAGAATACATCAGCACTATTTAACTATACAGATAACCACGGTTTGAAATCTGCTGTCCAGTACTGCCGCTGTTCGCAGAACTGAGGTCAGAACTGCTGCTTTCTGTTTTTTTGGTTGATGTAACATTGAATTAGTGACATTTTGTTTGTGTTTTTCTCGTCCCTGAGTCAAAAACAGTTGATTAGAAAATGTGTTGGGCCTGTAATTAAGTCTGTAAATGGTTAAATTAGACATGTTTGATTAAATATGGATTGTCTTCTTTCAGCTTTACTGTAACCTGTTATTCGGATGCCAAATGAAGGCTGACAAAATAAAAAAGTCCCTCCATATATTTTCAGATGTGTTTAAACTGTGTTCAAACTATGTTTAAACTGTTCACACAGAAACCCAGGTAGCGTGGCTATAAACCACTTTAACCCCTCAACTTTTTTACCATTTTATGCTTTACAAAATTAGTTCAAAACAAAATAAGTGAGGATTTGTTTTGTAAAAAAAAAAAAAAAAAGTAGCCTATCATTAGATTGAAGCAGAAATGAAAGAAATTTGTGTTCTAAGTATAAATATCTAATAATAATCTAGTTTTAAAAGAAGCAATCAATTTTTAGTAAAAAAGTAGTTTTCTAAAATATCCAGCCCCTTGGGCTATAATGTCTTACTGGAAAATTGACTGTTTGGAATTCTATGTTTATTATTCACACCGCATCTTTAGGTAATTAAATTAAATAGACATTTTGAATACTTGGTTGTTGTTTTTTTTCGGAACTCATCTAACTTGATGTCTTTGAATTAAGTCTTGCACCAGTTCATCTTGTGCATTGTATTAACAGGATTTTAGGGTGTTTGATTTAGTTTTCAACAGACAAGAATTGCTAGTTTTTTCTCTCTTCTACTCCTAGAAACCTCAAATGAATGGATTTTAATTATATTTTGTAGCATGCCAAACATGCAAAAAGTTAGAATACCTTATATAGATACCTATAGTATACAGATACTTATAAGGGTACTTATACAGATGCTGTGTTGTTTTATTTCCTCCTCTGATCCCTCATAGAATCTATTTGTTTTTCAGTGCCCCGTCCCATCATCCATCCCTTATCCAGTCCCAGCAACATGTTCTGTGTGACCAGCCTGGACCCAGATACATTGCCCTCGGTAGCCACCCTGCTCATGGACGTCATGTTTTACTCCGGAGGGTAAAGACCAACTCATCATGTTTTACCCCTGGTTGCCAAAAGAAATCCTTAAAACGTACAGCATGTCAAACAACGCTGAGCTCACAATCAAACAATTTACTCTCACATTGAGGTTTTGCGGGCAGATGTTTTCTTCAGGCTGCATTTGCACCCACAGGCCTTCATGCTCAATTCAGAATTGATGGTTCTACTTGATGTTTGGGTGGCTGCTCAGATCTAATCTAGCATGTACAGCGACCCATATCAAATACCAATGTGAGCTGATTTTAAGAGGATACACTACTGCAGGGAAACAATAACAGTTTTGGTTGTTTTGTGTTTGGTTTAGTGCCTTCACATGTTGACTGAACTGAGGCAAAAACCAATCAAGTCACTACTTGGCTTTATTTCTGTTGTTGTATCTTGTTTACTTCCATGCTACTGCTGCGCAGCCTGCTGTTGAAATTATGACACCTCTCCCAGGTGATTGCTCTAACTTATTGTCACAGCAGTGCTGACAAATACAATCGAGCATCTACAAATATATGCTGGAGAGCAAACGATCAAAAAGAAAAACATAGTCTTGAGGGTGACTGTTCTGTCAGTTGAAAAATGAATAAATTTTACACTTTATGCTGTAGGACAGAGAATGAACAAAACAATGTAGGTGTAAAAGTGTAGAGCTAAATACCTACATGCTACAGTCCAGAGATATTGGAGAGATTTTTTTTTTTTCAACTTTTCATATGGAAAAGTGGAGTAAAATGTCTCTTTAAGTTTCTGTTCCAAGTAGAAAACTATGGCAAGACGTCATTTTCAGCATTGCAGCATACACAACATGTTTATAATCTGCAAAATACACTTAAACAAGTTCATAATGGCGAAATCATACTTTTGATTGTAACACTGCATACCCTTAATCCCATCAAATCACCTGTGTGGTAAGTGGTTAAACATAAATCTGAAATGTAAAGTTAGTGTATTCACAGGTGGAGACATTCTGTGCGAACAAGCTCAGCTAATGTTGCTAAATATCATTGACTTAGCATTAGTCGCTGAGACCCACAGAGGCTGTAATTATATCCTACCAGCAGGGAATTTCCAACTTCCCACTTTGAATGGAATTTTCAGTAGTGTTATCACAATTCCACCTGCATTTAATCAGTGTTTTTGTGTTTACTCAATTGGAAATAAAATAAAGTTAAATAAAACAAGTCAGTTTGCCTATGAGAATTTAGATCCATCATTTCAATTATATCTTAACATTTTCTCAACATGCAAAGTCATGCAAACTTGTTCCTTTTGTGTAAAGCAGGGCTGGTCGCTGTGTGTAATGAAGTGCTATCAAAACGTTTTGTTTTTTTTTGTTTTTTTTTGTTTTTTATCCATCTCTGATTGGACTGTACTGACTGTCACACCTTCCCTATCAGGCCAAAGGAGCCGGGAGCGTCGAGCGAGGACTCCAGCCACATTCGATTCTTCTCGTTCTCCCTGATCGAGGGCTACATCTCTCTGGTCATGGATGAGCAGACAACACAGAGGTAAAGCAGAAGAGCACACCAATAATAATACAATGACTGGTTTCAGCAGCCTCATTCTGAAAGTCAGCAAAGAACGTCATCTTTTGGTATTCTTGCTATAATCAGTGGCACTTCCTTCCTGTGGCCTTTCAAGATTTCTTTTTCACTGTTAGACAAGGCTAGACCGACATATAAACATTTTTGAGTGTTACTTGAGTGGGCAGATAGATTGTTGCTAAGCAATAGCAGAGCAGTTTGGTGAACCTTGTTCATATGACGCAGTGGGTTTCAATCTGACTCGTTTGTCATTGTCTGTAACCCCTTCTTTCTCACAATATACCGTCTAATTAAGCAGAAAGGCCATAAAGAAAAGTGAGCAGCTGCAAGTCCCGTGTGGTTTGTCTTCTATTATCACTACATTAGCACTTGATCATAGGATTGTCCATTCATAAATGGGCTATCCCTTATATGGGTCAGTCATTTCTCCAAGCTATGTGGAGATACAATAATTGGACCAAGCTTTCATTATTTTTTTAAAGTTACATATTTTGTCACAGCAGCATGTAGGCCAGCTTTGGCCCCACATTTATATAAGACCCAGTGTGTTGCCTTAAAGGCACGGGTCACCCATTTTACACTGATTTACAAGGGTTATTCAGTGCAGCTGGATGAACAGCAGTGACAGAAATCACCTGCTGCCATCTGTTTGGGTCCAAATGGTTAATAGTTAGCTTCTCTGCAGAACTCCATAAGCTAACACATTCCCTGTTTGCCAAGCTATCTGCCATACCACAAACATACCACAATATGTGTGTGGTTTACAGGGTTATTGGTCAACACCTCAGTAACTCAACAATTACTTAACCAGCTTAACCGGCATTCAAAACTCATTTTTCAGTACACAATCTGTTTTATGGGGGAAAAAAAAGAAAAACCTCCCAACCCACTGGTGTGTCAGTACCCTCGAAAGGCCACCACCCACTGGCTTTGTCAACTGTTCAATGCTGGCACTGACTGGCATTGCAACATATTTCAGCTACCAGAGCTAAATTCAATTCAACTTGAATTCAGTTTAATTTATTTCTGTAACACATTTCATACAAATGAATGCAGCACAATGTGCTGCATGAATGAGGTAAGCAATAAAATACAACACAAAACAGTAAAATTCAACACAAAAAGAATATAAAAACAATAAAATAATGTGCACAGTGCAATAAAATAATGTAGTAATGAGCACAATGCTAGCACACAAAGTAAAAACATCTAGTTAAAAGCAATGGAAAAAGGTGACTTTTCAAATTCTTTTAAAAGTGATGGGTGATTCAGGAAGGTTGTTCCAGTGTAGGGCCATGTGATGGAAAGGCAGCAACCACAGTCTTTGTTCTGGTTTTATAAACTACCAGAAGGTTTGACTCAGCTGATCTAAGAGCCTGGCGGGTGTGTATTTAACAGTACTGTCATAAAAATAACAGGTTTGATGTGTTCTCTGCAGTCCTAGTTAAGATTGCAGTGTTTTATGTTCATTGCACTTGATGTTTCAGGTAAACTAGCAATAATCTAATCTGCAGGAGGCAGATCCCTGTATGAGTGTTTGTGCATCAGTAATAGCAAACCTTGGATATGTTACACAGATGATGAAAAGCAATTTTGGTAACACTACAAAACTGCTTTTTTTAAGTCAAGATTTTAATCAGAAGTAATCCCAAGATTTTTCGCATTGTTTTTTTTTTTTTTTTTTACCTTAAGGCTTGGAGAGTTGAAAAGAACAGAAAAAATATTGCTCTGGGTTTCACTGCTCACCATCCTTATTTAATTGTAAAAAGTTGAAAGACATCTAAGAATTTAGATCTTCTCTGTAACTGATTAAACGGCTCAAGGCCATGTACAACTGTGTATTGATGAAAATTTATATCATGCTTTCTAATGACACTTACCATGGGGAGCACATGTAAATTAAAAAGTAGTGGCCCAAGAATGGAGCCCTGTGGGACTCCACAGCTTACTATAATGTGGTTGGAGGAAAATGTGCCAAGTAATGCATATAATTTACTGCCAGAAAAACAGGATCTGAAGCTCTTTAAAATTGGATAAACCACCTCCTTGTGAAGCTTATGAATTAAAATTTCTTGATCCAGTGTCAAATGCAGCACTAATGCCTAAAAGCAACTGAACAGACAATTACGCTGCAATTGACTTCCCTATTCCCGTTGTTTGTTTCAGACGTTCCCCTTTTTGTCCTGATGTTTCAACAGATCAGTCAACTTTGCATACAATACTGTGGAAAGCTCCATTGTGCTATGTAAGATATTAAATAGTTGATCCCTTTTCTCTGAATTTCCCTGTATTTTGTTCTACTCCAGGTTTCCCAACAATGTCCTTTTCACCAGTGCTTCTGGAGAGCTTTGGAAAATGGTTCGCATTGGTGGCCAGCCTTTAGGATTTGGTGAGCAGTCATGTTTGCCATACTATTGTGTATGCAGGCTAGACTGTACTGGGTGGCATCATGCTAAGAGCTGCTGTTGTAATAAACCACATGCTTCACGCTCAGTATACATGTAAATATAGTTAAAGTATAAGTTCAGTTGGGCACTTTGACTAAAATGCAAAGAGTGTTCAGGCATGAAAAGATACGCTTTCTCTCACCACAAAAGGATTACGTGGAAGAGACATGACTCGAAACAGGCAATCGTTTGAAATAGTGCAGTGGAAAGTGGAAAGTGTGGAGGTCTGGGAGTAGGTGGTTGTATATATTTGCCTTCAGCTCGAGATGTACTGTGGCCAACTCGGTGAATTTGTCTCCTGATTTAGTGATTTGGCAGATCTCCACACTTAATGTCTCAAAAGTGAATGGCCTTTAAAATATGGTGACCATCATCTTAACTAAAGTGTTGTTATTGCCTTAAGTTTTTTTTAATTTATCTAAACCTATCCCTACCCTTTATTGTCTTTGCAAACTTGACTGTTAGCCAAACTTCTCATGTGACAAACTCTTGGAAATGAGGCATCCAGTCACGCACTCCTTTTGTGATGTGGGAATGTAATCTTCACATTACTGGTGCGCTCAACATGTAGTTGGAGTTTCACACATGATGCTCATTTCATAAAATTTTGCAAGACTCTGTTGGATTGGGTACAGCTCCACGTTGCATATAGCCCTTTCTTAAAATGGATTGTAGGCATCGTGTGAAAATTCACAGCTAAGGTGCAAAGTTTTGTGGTTAACATTAAATTATGGCAAATACTCAACTTATAGTTTCTTTTTAATTAAACACTGCTCAGTTGGTGGGGGTGATTTTTCTAAGTCTACGTGATGAAGTTTGATATGATTCTAGTGCAGTAACATGTTTTTTTCATTCATAGCTATAACAGAGTGGGTGATAAAGAGATGGGTTAATAAAAGGAAGTAACAGGACTCATTTGTTTCAGATGAGTGCGGCATCGTGGCTCAAATATCGGAACCACTGGCAACGGCTGACATTCCAGCTTACTACATCAGTACCTTCAAGTTTGATCATGCCCTGGTGAGGAAACCCATTTCTCTTGAAGTTCATCTTGATTAAGTACAACAGTCAGACGGGTGCAAATCCTCACCGTCCTCTTCCTCCTCTTCTCTTCCAGGTTCCCGAGGAAAACATCCAGAGTGTGATCGGAGCTCTGAGGACCAACGAGAGCACGGGACAGTGAAGGCAGCAGGAGGAGACGATGGAACAACGGTTCTTCGAAGTCATTTTGTTCAGACGTTGATTTTATCATGTCCAAAAAGTGCCAAGAGCTTATCAGTGACTACTGTGGGTTGCTTCTGAATGGAAGTGATCTAACCACGAAGCGTGGGTGGTGTATGGGGAGATGGAGGAGTGTGACGGTGTGTTAGGGATGCCTTTGTACCTTGGTCATTTTCTTTTTAACCCCCCCCTCCCTCCATGGCACTTGAGGCCCTCGACAGCCTTCTCTGGTAGTTGTCGCTTTAGTTTACCAGAGTGAATATTCTCCTCGATATGTTTGTTTTTTCTCTCTAAAGCTGCTTCTCCCCACCCCCTGACCCTCATAACCACCATACTGTATTAGTTGCATATAATCCTCTCATGGAAGGATGAAGAATGTACTCTCAAAAATGAAAAAAGAAAAAAAAAGTTATCAAGCTCTCCGTTTTTCTTTTCCATAGGTCTTTTCTTAGTGCCAAGATGTTTGAATGCCTAAGCTGATGCCTTTGTGAAAATACATGTGTGCAATTGAAGGAGACACTTTTGGAGTTGCCAGCCAGTGATGACAGACCGCCTGGTGCAAAGAAATGGTGTGTTTTGTTTTTGTTTTTGTTTTTTTGCTTTTATTAGCTATCAAGTACATTTTAATTACAACACAAATGATCTGATTATTGGAGTCCATGAACCTTAGAAACAAAATTCAGCGGCTTTGTAATGCTGGTCCTCTGACAGATAAACTGAATCCAAGGTCTTGATGTAGAATTATCATTTCCTTTTTTTTGTTTTTTTAGCTCTTTTGACGAGCAGCTGTGCATTCACACTGCAAACAATTTGGTTGTCGTGTCGCATTTATGTAGTAGTCTGCAGCTACAAAGATCTGAATGGGCAAATCATGCATTTTGCTGCCTTGAATATCATCTTTCATGACATTACATCATTCTGATGAGCTAAACTTAACAAAACTGGCTAACAAGCTTTAAAGCACAAATGAACTTTGGCAGATTATTGGCTCGTGTAGTTACATGGACGTGACATGAGGCCACATGGTGGTGAAATATCCTCATCAGCAGCCCTGCGCTCCTCTGGACTTATAATCCAGAACGATGTTGTTATCCCTCACTCAGTACCACAGCATGGCAAAACAGCTCCCAAAATACCACTTTTAACACATAAATGAACACTAAGTTGATAATCACAATATAAAGACGTCCTGGTACCCATTTTTTGTGGCGAGCGAACATCTGTTATTTTCCTGTTTGAATCAAAAAAGTAAACCCGGCATGTTGCATCTGCAGGAAACTTCTGCACAGCAGCCTTGAGGAAACGGGCTGTTTAATTTCATCAAAAACTGGGTACCAGGATTTGCTTTTTATATTGTCATAATCCACTTTGTTTACATTTGTTTGTGCACTAAAAGTGTTGTTTTGAGGGTTGTTTTTCTGTGGAGGTGAATGGAGAGATGCAGGATTAGCAGCCCAGGGGAGCACAGAGCGACTAATGAGGGAGTTTCACCACCATGTCGGCTCATACGACACCCGGGTAACCACACGACCCAACCAGTGTTCAATTTTCCTTTATTTAGTTAGTATAAATAATAATAAAAAAGGTATATTAATGGAAAAAAAAAATAAAAACGTCATTTGACCCCAGTGGTTGAAGCAACTACTCTCCATCATCATTTGAGACGTTTATTGTTGTAGTCTTTCTAATAAGTTGCAGAAACCGGGGACACTTTGATCAGTCGTAACTTTTCAGAAATCTGATTGGCTCTCGATGTTCAGCCGACTTCTCAGAGCCGGCGAGCTCGTCGGCTGTCCGGCACGCCGGCGTTCCCCCCGGTCGCTCAGCTGCGCAGGAGCTGAACGGACATGCGGCGACTGGTGTTGCTCGCAGTGTGAATGCACAACAAGATCTGATGGAAAATAAGGTGATGAATATGTTTGCATTGTAATAAATTACTGAGCCACTTTTTTGATGACGTACTCTAATGATGACAGTGTAAGTCTGCTATACATAAGCTAATGTTCACACAGGGGACAGACATTTCCATTTAGGCCTTCAAGCTCTCCCTCCCCCACCCCAGTCTGCACTTTAATGCAGGTTCCACCCCACAGACCTGCTGTACTGATGTGAAAACGGGGAGGGCCATTTACTTTTGAAGGATCCTATCGAGTTGGGGAGACTTTTGTTGGTCTTAAGCATTCGGTAATGATGTTTTACTTTTTTTTTTTTTTTCCCAACACACATTGCACCTAACAAGAAAAAAAAAACAACCTTTTTTCTGATACAATTTGATTTGCAAAAACCATGTATTTATCAGTGTTAAAACATGAGGAAGGTGACAACATTTCTTCTGATTCCATTTCAAAGACAATAAGGAAGCTTTTCATTTTGAGCTGCTTGTGTGAAAACAAAACAAAACAAAAAATAAACGAGAAATCCTTTTTGAGCTTGTTGCGTGTTCAGTTTTTCAAGGACGTGTGACATTTTTACCGTCTTTACTGACACTGAGAGTTATGTTCTCTCACTGTTATTTGCTCCCAATGTGTACTTCAATCAATAAACTGGTGTCGATAACATTTCAGCCACAGCTGGTCTTCATGCGCCCACATTAACTGCATTCAATAGGAATTTTCATTCCCACATAACACTTTGCTTTAGATAGAAGAATACTGTCACAGACGCTACTGAGCATTAGAAAACCAGGACAATAAGAACAACACGACACAATGCAGTGACGGGTTGGACCAAAATATCAACAGAGTTTGGAGTTTGATTGGAGAGAAGGCAATTTTAGCATCCTGGGGTATAAAGCCCTGTTTCAGACGCTTTTCCATGCTCAGTTCTTTAATTTGGTGACATTTGTTTGGCATGAAAATAGTTAAATTGACACCAAACATCAGTTATTGGCAACCTATCTGGTGGCAGTTATTAAGATAGTAAAGCCTGAAGATGATGATAAGAAGAAGAAGAAGAAGAAGAAAAAAAGTACCTCTGAATTTTACCTCATCATTTCAAAATCTGTGAAAATGAGGTGAAAAATGCACTTTGTTGTGCTAAGAATCCAAACCCAGCAGCAAAGACCCCTTAACAAACCTTAACAAATACCCCTGAAGTATGATTAAAACAACATATATATACTATATCTGCTAATTAGAAGTTAAATATATTGGCTGTTTTGGTCCTGCACAATTTAAAAAGCTGGAGACATGTTCAAAAGCTGATGCAGGTCATATTTTTCTATCCTTTTTTTTTTTGTATTTCAAAAAACATTTGCATACCCCAGTGCACACATGCAATTCTGTTTATGTTTACCTTGCTGGGGTTTGGCTCAGATAATTCACTTCTTCCTCTCTAAATTGCGACAAACAGAAAAGCCAGGAAGACATAAAAAGCATGAGAAGAGGAGCCTGGAGAAGCTCGGCATCACTTGTATCTACTATTTGACCTGAGTAAACAAGCCAGAGAACAGCCAGGTCCTTGTTTCCTCACGCAGGTGCTTCCATGCACCTTTTTACTGCTTGAGCACACTTCGGCACACACACAGGGGAGGGGAGGGGAGGGGAGGGGGGCTGTTCCTGCAGCAGCACCCTCTTCACAAAGCCAGGTTAAAGGAGCAAACATGGCATGTTAGTGTTTTCCCTCATTGGGATCATCTCTCCCCTTACATAATCCCCTGCAGTTCAGCTCGGCAGGCCACTGACTTGCTGCTCTCTGGTTCTCTCTGTTCCCACTGACTGCAGTTAATTCTCCACTCAGAAAGATTTCTATGAAAAAAAACATGCCTGTCTCATCAGTGACACTCCAGCAGAGGAGCACCCCATCCACACTAAGACTTTGTAGATTTACTCTGTTTGCTGTCAAGTATAATCACTGGCAAGGAAATCTCCGCTCAAAACGTGACAAACTGAATTTTAAAGCCGCACTAATGGTGATTTCTGACCACTAGAGGGCGTCAAGAGCTCAAACTCTGTACAGTCAGTCCTACTTCTGTGTTCACAGCTCGCTTAACAAACCGAAAATTAACCGACACTCATATTGCAATGGTTCACTTTACTGTAAAAATGTGTGTAATAATGAGTATGTAATAATGTTTAATGTAGTTTCAGCAGCAAAATATGAACTACCTGCTAACAGCGATTTTTGTTTGCCCCATTTACTACAATTAACCACATTTTCATTGCAACAAATCATTACGCAAATCATGCAGCGGGACGTAAACACCCAGCTTATAATGTTCTGCCTTTGTGGCTAACAGTTGTTGCCAGTCATAAACCATAGAACTGATAATTAGCTGGGTAAAGCAATTTTTCCTGTGGACTATTTCCTGGCATAGGGACGTATCACTACGCCCAGTTTCAAGTCATCAAAACACAACAGTGCTGCTGCGTTTAGGAAAACTAATGTGGACGACTTTATTATGGTGATGGAAAACTGGTGTGAAGAAAGTTTGACGTCTCTGAAAGTTCATTTTCATATCGCAGTGGAATGAATGGAAACCAACAACTGGAGAAAAGGGAGGAAAAAATGATACAGACGCTCTAAAATATGAATTTCTTTGGGAAAAGATTAGCGGAAACATGTTTATACATTTTGTAGATATTACGCTAAACATGCAAAATCACCAGTATGGTCCCTTTAAGTCTCAGGTTCAAGTCTGGAACGACAGAATAGGTGAAGATGAGTGTGCATTTACCTCACACTGCCATTTCAATACTATGTTTTTTTATTTTAAAACACTGGCAAATTTATTGACAGTATTTTCAAATATTCAAATGCATTTTAATTTAGCAGAATTATATTTTAATTTTTTTTTTTTAAAAAAAGAGTGCACTGACAGAATTCCCCCCTGCCGAGAGTTCACCATCCCAGCTATAGTAGTTTCTGTGTGATTTGGTGAGGTTTCCAGTCTGTCTCCCTTTACCCCAATACAAAGGGGCTGGATGAGTATTCAACTGTGGAGCTCAAACTGTCAAAAAAGGTCCATTTGAAAAACAGCAGGCACCCCAAAGCAGTGCAAACTCCTCGAAGAGAGTCAGTTTGTTGGTGTTTAAGAGTCAGTTTTTGTTTTTTAGTTTTTAGTAGAGCTCTTGTTCAGTTTTAACATGGGAATTTTTGACGGTTTTCAGCTCCGCAAAATGAGATGAGATTGTACAAGAGGTAAGTGGGAAAATATCTTTTATTTCTGTATTTTGGGTGAACTGTCCCTTTACATTTTCACGTTAGTTTGTCTGAAAGTTAACAGGATAATGCCAAAAAAAAGAACACTCAATGATATTTAACTAAAGTTTAGAAAGTAACATTTGGTGGACGGGTAAGCATGGGGACAAGAAACAAACATTTGGTTTTGGAAACAAATTTTTGAATCTAAGTATGAAACTGCGATCAGATTCTAAATCCTACAAGTATGTTAACAAAGTTGAGGAATCCCTTTACCTTAAATTTGAAGCGATAGCCACAACGTCTGTGGGCATAACAGCAAACTGGAGAGCCGCTCATCTCTGGCGGAGGTTTGTGCCCTTGCACTTGTCACAGTGACAGATGATCCCATTTTGCTCAATGGGCACAGAATGACACTACACCGCCAGGGTTAAGGGTTTCTTTCCCCCCAGATCCATCCGCACTGCCATGCTGGTGCACACCTGATGAGCTGCAGGGACAAGAGCGTGCAGGTGCAAGCACACAAACCTAAAATAAGGTGCTTTCGATATACATGCATGTAGTTCCACCTTTAGATAACAGCTGGAAAGTCACAGAAAAGCGATAAATAGATGCAGTGAGCAATAAATAAATTTCAATTCAATACTCAACAACTCGTTATGCGAATGGTTTCTTGAAAAATATCCCGATAAAACTTGAGGCCAAACGCACCCAACCTGCTCGCGACCTTCTGAGCTGCATTCTGGAGGTATGGCACATGCAGTTTAATGTACAGAAAAGACTCATACATGCAATATATATCATCATTCTCTCCGCACACCGTCAGCCGAGAGCTAGTTCTTGTGGAAACATCCTCTCATCAGGCTTCCTTTTGAGTTCACAGTCTCAAACTGGCAAATGATGCAGTTCATGTGCTTAACCTCATCTGAAGCCAGAGATCAAGATGCAGGATTTAACTTTTCTGTCGTCTTCAGCTGCACTTGATCGGGTTTTTCCACACTTAACGCACACACACTTAACGATGACACATGAGTTCTTGTTTTACAGTAGACCCAGGAGGACAACCACAAACAAAAACTGGTGGACCGGAATTTGTCAACCCCAAAAATCTCTCTGCCCTGGTTCTTCTTCTGCCTCAGTTTAAGAAGTAAAGATTATTTCAACTGCCAGTTTTTCTGTAACTGGCCTTCAAAATGGTAAAATATTTCACACCTATTTTTCCATGTGAAAGCTGGCAGTATTTTGTAGCCAGAAGCTCATGTTTTCGGCCTTTGCGATAAGACCTGAATGCAGCGTTTGCCTCTGGCCTGCAGACCGCTGAGCGTCAGTGGAGGACGGAGGGATGTGAGGCTCCGTCGCCTGTGGAGAGCAGCTGGCTTTGGGGCTCCGAGCGGGCCAAAGCGACTCCCTGAGGTGGCCGGGGGTCACCGACAGGGCAGGCCAAACATCCAGGCTTTGTCCAATGCGGGGGAAAACGCTCACAGGAGGGACTTGGCCAGCGCCACCATGTGGTCAACGCCGCACGCTACATCCACCACTTGCCCTGGCACTGTTACCTGACAAAGCCACACAAAAACAAGAGGATGTGTCTTAGAACGGTCTTAGATTCACAACATACAGTAGACATTTAAAAGAGAAAGCACACTTTCTTGGCTTCAAGTGCCTATGAAGAAAATCAGAATCATTCCTGTTCTAATTCGACAAACCTCACATGATCTTTCTCTTCTTTAGTCTCCCTGTTCATGTCAGCGATTGGACAGAAAGAGACCAAGTGAAAAGCGCACTTTCTCTGTATTCACGGACAGCGAGGGAATGGGTGATTTATTTTTCTTTGAAACTTCAGAAGCTCAAAGGCTCAAAGGCTCAAAGGCCATCCATAAGTGACACAGGTATCGCACACGGTGCACCAGCATTCAGAAGCAATATGAACCCTACACCCATGCATCCCATTAAGACGTCTTGAAGGGTCCTGCGAGGGCAAGTTTGCAAGATTTACCAGAACTCTCTGCTGGCAACACACAGGTGTGAAGCCGCTTTCAACCAGCCTACACATTTTCCCAGAACATGATCTTTGTCTCCTTTTTGATACTAAAACATATTTATTATCAAATAACCTCCATACTTTTGTGGAAAACTTTGTATGGTAGACTTTTATATTACAGATATTCTGTATACCTTTATGAATTTGTGAGCTTGGACTTCTCTCTGGGTGGAGTGTTGAGATATAGGGAACTGGCAAAACTGTTAACACATTTTCTATCCTCTTCCGCATTTAACTCTTAAAGATTGTATTAAAAAAAATTAATGAGTGGCATTCAAAGACTATGCAGTTGAGTAAGTGTAGCATTGCTGTCTTACTCGCCATGGGAAGTACTGGTCGTCTCTCTTCCCGATGCCCAAACAGCCTCTCACATTCTTGCCCCACACGAAGAGCTCGCCTCGATCTGGAACAGCATGTTAACAGAGCATCAGCACAGCCTGGCTATGATTTGCAGCAAACTCAATTTAAAGGAACACATCACCCAGGAACTTTTTTTTTTTTTTTTTTGAGGACCTGCCTCACCCTGAGCTGTTTTGAACATCCAACATCATCCAGTGAATGTCCAAAAAGTTTTAATCGCAGAGAAAAAGGGTTCCACAAACTGCAGGCGTTTCTGTGAGCATGCAACAGCAACAAGGGGATGAAAATGTTTGTTTCAAATTCCCAGTCAGTCAGTTTACAGTTTAGTCATGCTTCAATCAGTGTGAGCCAATGAGTGAGCAGGACTCCTGGCCAATGAGAAAGCCAGAGGCAAGTCTTAAAGTCGGTCCATGTGTATGACAGGCACAAACACGAATGCGACCATGGGGCATTTTCCGGAAGTGGTTTATTTAGCCGTTTTTTAGGAAATAGGCAGAGATTTGGGACGTACTGAACATATGAACAGAGGAAGACTTTGTTGACGTGGCACAAGAAGTCTGAAAATTCGAATCAGGCGTTTTCTTTTCTTTTACGCTGCTGTTTGTGGAAGTCACCGTACTCAACACTAACAGAAACCTTTGTCTCTCTTGAGGCGATGCGAATAAAAACTTCAACCTCATCAGACAATAAACACAACTGTGATGATATCGAATTTATAGGTTTTGGGTAAAGTTTCCTTGAAGACACTGAGGGCCTCTTAGCACCAGTGGGAATTATCAGCAACACTCAGGTCTGTGTGACAAGCTTCAATAATATACATACACCACTATCATCCATGTTAATTGGTACCAGAATCTGCCGTCACCAAACAAACCCTTCTGTCGCAGGGACCTCTTGCGGAGATTACAACAAAATATAACCTAATGCAGCTCTAGGGACTTGAGTCAGGCATTATATGACTATTTCAGGACCTGTAAACACCAGGACAGAGCAGAGAAACAGTTTCACCTGTTACTGCAGCAAAGTGGTTGAGGCCGCATCTGATGCGGGTGACTGCCACGGACGGGTTGAACTCCGAGCATCCAAAAAGCGTCGAGGGAATCATCTCCGGGGTTGAGGATTCAGAAAGTTTTGGGCCTTTTCCAAGAATACCATATCCCCATACAAACACCTCTCCTTTCTCTGAAAGGTTTCAGGAAAAAAAAAAAAAAACTCTTTATACTGACATTTATAACAAAAGAACAGTATTTTCAACAACCACAACAAAAATCTACTCTACAACAGAATGCATGTTTCTTTCTGTGATGTGGCCAATCCTTTCATTATTAGAGAACATGAATTAGAAATCCAAACCTACACTTTAAAGAGTTACTAAGCCCCAAACCTAAAATTGTGTGATGCCTGACCTCTACTGGTGAAAAGTATGCAGCCTGGTCTTTGGTGGCAGGTGACGTCACCACCTGTTGTTCTTTGCGAGTGAGATTTGGGTTTGGGTTTTAGTTACTCTTTAACTAGGATATAAAAAGTCTGGAGTCACTCCATTGACAACAAACTGGAGGCAGACCTTAAGAACCTGTAAAAACCTGTGCTGTAGTTCTTATGTTATGTATGATAATGCGTCTTTCTTGCTATGAAATCACCCTTTCTGCTACGGCTGTGTGCTTACAGTCAGTGTCTCCTTCAGAATCAATGGGGTCACTCCAGGGTTTCTCTCCAATTGACCACAAGAGTATCGTCTTTTACATGCATCACTTTGTAAGAGATTTATTCGAGCACGCAAATCAAAAATGATCTCTGACATGGACGGTGTTTAAGCGTGCATATTAACCTGAATAACGTGTCGTTTGATTGAACTCACCATTGAGAACGGCCACTTGTGTGCCTCCGCATGCCGCCTGAACCACTTTCCCACAACCTTTCAAAGGAAGATGCCGGGGAGAGTTGATCTGAGAGACGGAGAATAAATGAATGCAGAGCCTTTGTTGCCCACGAGTAAGTGCTCATTTCAATTCTGTGTCGGCAGCGAGGACGTCTCAGAGACTGCGTTTACATGCAGGCTTGAAAAGGATCATCCATCTCGAATGACTAAAAAACTCATCAGGTATGCAAGAGCTCTGATGTAATGTTATTGATTTTTTCTTTTTCTTTTTTTATTTCTACCTCATTAGTGCCTGAGAGCTTGACATGTAACATTAGAAAAGCTTAATAAAACCACTGGGAACCCACTCCTACCAGCTTCTCCTATTGTCCACAACTGGTTTGAATAGAGCAACCTGTCAACAAAGCTGTTCACGGTGAGCTGACGTGCAACTTCAATGTTCGTAAGGCTTTTTATATAAACCGCCGGTCATCATGACATCCATTTTCATGGTTCATGGTTTGAAGGTTTGCCGGCGTGAAACTAAGTACATCGAGAACATCACTTAGGTTTCATCACGACAAAATGAAAACGCAACAGTGCACTTTCATGACATTTTCCCTCTCCTTATAGTTTGCTAAGGAAGTCCATTAAGAAGCCAGACAGAGAAAAAAAAAATACTGGAAAGTGCAGCCTCTACTTTCACATATTGTGATGGAAGGAAAGTAATTTGTTATTCTTTGGAGCCCAAGGTGCTGAAAGGAAACGTCATAACCAAGTGACACATGTGGTCCACGCTGTGCTCCGGCTTTCAAAAGCACCGTGAACCTCACATGCCAAAATCCTACAGGATCTGGTGTAAGAAGAAGCTGTGTGCTGGTCAGTAACACCCTTGCCTTTGTGATTCTGAAACATTTATCACCAACGTCTTCAAATGGAACGCTTTTACTTGAGATATTTGTTCTTTAGCAGAAAGGTTTGCTGTTTTGTCTGAATGGAGTACGTCTGGCAGCAGAAGAAAATGCAATGAAGGAACATGGGTGTCCAATATGAGAGCACGCAGCATTTTTTAAAATTGTGACACTGTGTTTTTCATTTACCAGTCTGAAAAATGTCACCACTGAATACCAGTTCCAGAATTTATAGAATAACCCAGATCAAATTTGAGATGAGCTAAACACGCTCGTGGACAGCCTCTAATATCGCTGCTTTGACGTATCCAGAACTCTTAAACAAAACAATTATAACAAACATTTGTCCGAAATCCATATCATGGTATGATACAATCTTTGTATCCACTCTTTCAGGTATATCAGCAAGAGATGGGACGGAAGCAAGTCGGTTCACTTACAGGCTCCGTCCTTCAGCATTTCTGGAAAAAAAATAGGGTCACTTTGACAGCGAAACTTTAAGACCCCATTAAATGGACTCTTACTTTCTTGATTTGATGTATTTCCTGTTGAAACAGGACTTTTGGGCAGGACTTACCCCTTTTCCACCAAACCGGTTCCAGGGCTGGTTCGGAACCCGTGCCTGACTTAGCACCAGTTTTTTGGTTTTCCACCGCCCAAGCACCGGCCAAACTGGTTCCAAATTGGTTCCAAGCAAGCACCAACTTTGAGCTGGGGCTAAACGGGAGCCAGAGAAAGAACCGATGACTCGGCCCACCACTTCATTGGTGGGCGGACTTACAGACTCAAACGGGAGCAGCGATCGCTATAAACGTAAAGCTAAACGTAAGTCAGCGTTCGTTCCGACCACGAATACGACGGGTAGCCGGCAATAATTGCGTTTTTCGCCTCTGGACTGCAATGTAGGCTTGTAAACACACGAGCAGTATTTGCATCGCTACGATGGGTCGTCCATGTTTGTTGTGATTCCAAGCGAGCGTCTCGCACAGCCACGTGATCACGTTTTACGATGACATAATGACGTGGCTCTGACTTGGCTCCGCTTAGCTCTTGGCCCGGTGGAAAAGCAAACCGGTTCTTTGTTGGCACCAGTTAAGCACTGGCTCTAGCACCAGCTCCGAACTAGCACCAGGTTCTTTTTGGTGGAAAAGGGGACTTAGTGCAGGGAAGGATCATTTACAAGTTCAACCCAATAGGACAGGCCAAACCCTGATCCTAACCCAACAGGATCTCAGTTTGGGAGAGAAACACAATTTTATGTGATGGGATAGGTTGAAATTTTAAGTTACACCCACTAGTGCAGGATGATGTCACTATTTAAAATGCTCTGTTTTACAGGAAGTAGAAATCACATGAGGTTATTTCATGGGTCAGACCTGATGTTACTCCTTCTCACCTGTGTAGCCTCAGCGACTGAGGCCAGCTGGAGGTATTCAGAGTTTCCCCAACCATACAGCTGTCCATCTCTAGAAACGGCCAGGCTGCAGTCTCCATATGTGCTGATCTGCTGCACCTCCACCCCCGCCAGCTCACCGCCCACTTCTGCCGGCGTAGACGTAACATTATGGTGTCCGAGTCCTGGAAGAGACCGAGCCGGAGTGATGTGGACTGGACATCACAAGCTCAACAACTGGCTTTCGCAGATTTTTCTGTCTTGCCGTCATGGAGGCACAAACACTTGGTGACAAGTTGTATTTGGGGAAACTATGACTGATGATGTCTGAGTGAGTTACACTTGAAAGCAAGTTGGATCCTTAAAGCTAGAGCTGACTCAGTTCCATCTCAAAAAATCAGTCATAGGTAGGGATGTAATGACTCATTTACCCAATAGTTCACTTCAATATGTGATACCGAGTTCACAGTTTGATATTATCACAATATGTGGAACAAAGTCTGAGCAAAGACAATTACGAGTGAAAATTTTTTGAGGGAAAACCAAAAAAGGGCAAACCATAAACAGGACTACATGTTTCTAGACATTGCATTTTAAACTTTTAATACCCTTTTTAATAATAGCTTATCTGCACATGTGTTTAAGACCTCTGACCTAATTCACTCAAATGCAACTTTTGCAACCATGTAGTTTCAATTGGAGTTGCCTTTTTTTTTTTCAATT
This sequence comes from Myripristis murdjan, assembly GCF_902150065.1. Classification (NCBI taxonomy): domain Eukaryota; kingdom Metazoa; phylum Chordata; class Actinopteri; order Holocentriformes; family Holocentridae; genus Myripristis; species Myripristis murdjan. Next base: position 32,408,284 of record NC_043993.1, read on the forward strand.
GTGATGTGGTTGTACAGGGTGTAATACTTGGTGAGGATCAGACAAAGATGCGAAGCAAAAAGTAAAAAGTTGTGATTTTTTTTAATGGACCTTCATGGAGATACAAAGGTCCAGAGTCAACAAATTTTCCAAAACTTCAAATTCTCCTCTTTCACCTGCTAAATCTGTGGAATCAGTTAAACTTTGGCAACTTGAGATGCTTCCGACTAGATGCTTGGATTCTGCTTTGGCAAATTCCGAAACTTCATCAAAATGTCGGAGAAAATCATGGAAAATGGAACCCCAGGCGAACAGCAGGAGAGGGGCGGGAAAATCAGAGGAGCTGGCAAGCATATTTTCAGTGTGAGGTGAAAAAAGCCTAGACGCTGAAACTGGTGCTTCAGATTGTGAGACGTCTGGTCTGAGCAGCGCCGGTGGCATTTCACAGTCCTTCCTCGTCCTGCCTGAACCAGCCCTAGAGCTCTCTTACATTTCTGGCAGTCTGTCTTGTCAGTTATGATTTTTTCCTCCTAAACTGGAAAGCCAAAATGCTGCCACACACACAGCCGACTTCCACTTTCTGTAATTAAGCTAATAGCGATAATACCGATAACAGCCAAAAATAAAAACTACTCTATCCGATTCTTTGTGTCTCTGCACTGATCCGATCTCCAATGCTTTAATTTGTGCCAGGCACTGACCTGTCTGTCCATCAGCGCCCCATCCACATGCATACACCTTGCCCGTCTCGGTGAGGAAAAGACTGTGGTCCTGCCCACACGCCACCTGGAGGAAAAAGACGCCACTTGCTGATCACATCATATTAGAAACAGGCAAAAAGTCATCAAAAAAGTGTAGATGGTACAAAGGCAAAAGATAAAACGTCCCAAACTAAATCCAGAGGCGATCACAGACTCATTTAGCCACATTCAAATATTATGCACAACAGGACCAAACAAGATAAGGTGTTAACTGACCATTTTAAATGCCCTCAATATTATTAAAGAAGTGATTTGCCTACCAGTTTGCCATTTGGCAAGGGAAAAACAAATACAGCTTTACAGTGTAACCACATCTGTGTGAAGCCTGACTTCTAATGGTGAAAAATAGAGTGGCTGGCCCTCGGTGGCAGGTGAGGACACCACCTGTTGTTCTCAATGGGTGACAACAGGCACCTAATTTTTCATCAGTAGAGCGAAGACATCAGAGATTTGAGTTTGGGGTGTTAGTTACTCTTTTAAGAATTATGTTCGGCATTTTTGCATCATCAGTATATATCGTTTGTCTCTCGCACACCTGCAATACGCGGACCTGCAGCATGTTGCAAAGTATCGATAATGAATACTAATAAGCTCTGAAGGCTCTGCAGGCCAGAGCACTGCAGGTATGTTTGAAATAAATTACACACACGGTAGGTCCAACACCGATGAATTTTAATGGGCACACTGGAGAGACAGTTTAATGCTGCGTGTGAAACGTAATCTAGCTAAATCACATCTAGGCATGATCTGGATATAAGTGCATATTAATGCTAGGTCTTGTGGGGGGGGGCAATGTGACTTACCACATAGCCAATTTTATATACGGGGATGCAGCTGATTAGCATTAACCATAAATCACAGAGGCCATCCGTCACCACCACTCAGACGAAGGCTGGACTCACCTGAATGACCCGGCCGCTGAAGCCCTCTATCTTGTGAATGACGTGACTGCCGCTGTTTGAGCGCGAGAGAGAAAGACAGTCAATCGATCACTCAAGGACACCACTTTCTCCAGGACAGGTCGCCTCTTTCTCTCTCTAAACCCCCTCCTCTTCCTCCCATTTGCCTCGACAGTCACGTTCACTCACAGACAGCCAATATCTCCAATGCACAGAGGGCAGAACAATACTGTTTTTCAGCAAGTAGCACTCAGGGTGTCTGTAAGTTTAATCAACCCCAGTAAAACCTTTTTAAGACCTGTAATTTCAGCTAAGAGTGAAATATAACACCTGTTTCCCAAGTGCACAAAAAATTAAAATGAAAACCACTTTAGATCTATCAGAATACTGAGTGACTGGGTTGATTGCTCAGTGGAGGAACAGCACACCGAATCTCATTTTTCACATCACTACAAGCTGATTTAAGATTAAAATGCACTATTTAAATGTAGTTAAGACTTTTCAAGGACTGGAGTTTAGATAACATGATTAAGGCATTTTAAGACCTCCACGATTTAAAGTTACTGCATTAAAATTGATGACTCTGCTGACCCCTTGCATCCCTTTAGTGTGACTATTTTACGTCACTGCTGCAAAGACAACTTGCTGAATGGAAACTGCACCGTTTATAAGATTCGGTACAAACAGAGCAATTCAGAATCAGTCCTCTTTCGATTTTGTTTGACAGTCTTTGTGCTGTAAATCAGTCCTGTACATTTTTCACCAAAATGCACACAAGGACAAATACAATAAACCCAGATGAAAGAGGGACACTACCGTTTTGTTGAAATTTTTGTTCTTTAAAGTAATCACTACTTATACTGCAAATCAATCAATTTTGTGCTTACAAATTACTATCACTGCTTCAAATTACATTTATAAATAAATGGCACATTTTTTTAAATTTTACATATGATTGTTAAGCCCCATTTTCATCCGACAGTACTCTGGTGTACTAACAACAAACTGAAGAGACCACTCCCTTTATGCTGAGTGAAAAAGTACTGTGCTGTTTATTGCTTTCGGCCAGTTTTCATTGGTTTCAAAATGGCCAAAAAAACTCAAACTCAAACAGAAAGACGGAAACAAGAACTGGCTAACGAGTTTCTAGAGTTTTCATTTGTGCTTAACATAAAGGGCATGGCTTGTTAATACTGTTCGTGCTGCAAAAATGGGATTTTGCAATCACATTAAATGCAAAGACAGAATTTAAAAAAAAAAACAAAAAAAAAAACAGTTATTTCAAACAGTAAAAGTAATTTGTGACATCCAACAACACTTTGGCTATCATTTTTGATTAATCGAATCCCCAAACTATTGAAGAATAGTGTACATAGAATAAAAAAATACCAAATATTCTCTTTTTCTGCAGGTATTGCACTATGCTAGTAAAAAATAATGTGCGGATGATAGACTGAGGTAAATATTCTACATGTAAGAGCTTCAACCTGGAGAATTTGACTGAAGTGGCAACTCAGAAACCTTTCTGAGAAAGAGTGAGCCCCCCAGGCCCTGGTGATGTTACAGGAGCTGCTCAACACCCACCACCTCGCTATGCATATTGTGTTCAATGGTCTTGAAAGCACCACTATGCGTGTGTGTATGCAGTGTGGACTGAGCGTTACCTGTACACTTCATCTTCAACTATCTGCCTTCCACACTGGCCGTAAGCGTTGTTGCCCATACTGAAAACTTTAACAGAGACACAAAATGGAGGAACAGAGATGAGGATGAGGGTGGATATGGATGCTTCATCTGGGTTATGGTTACATTTTAAAAAGCTGCAACCGTTATGAATCGTAATCCAATCCAACTGCGCTAATGCGAGCCCTGTTTAATGGACATGTCACAAGCTGTTATTTAGTTTGTCGGTTTTCATCCGGTTTTCGATCGGCCTGAACGCCAACAAAAAGACTACAGAAAGTTGAAGTCAGAGCTGGCATTCATTACAAGGAGAAACGTACAAGAGGGGAACTCGTTTAATTAGGGTTCCACATTTGGCTGGGCTTTGAGAGAAAACACATTTCTGCTCAGCTGACCACAAAAGACATCCAGTCTCATCTAAAATGCATTTAATGCATTGATTTTAAGCAACCGAGACAGGAGCTGGTACCGGCAGAGAACTGCTTTGTAAATAAGATTAAGTGAAGCTGCTTCTGGGAAAACACATTCAGATAGGGTTCAAATTACAAATAAAGTCAGATTAGTTTGATTTCCGAATGACCGGAGTTTGGGTTTGCTACCATTTCCAAAAAACAAAACAAAACAAAAAAAAACACTTCAATAGTAAAATAAATGATTTTTGACTGAAAGGAATCATTCAGACATGTAATATATAAACTCCCATGATAACAGTGTCTAATAAACATCTGCTTATCATTGTGCTTATTCACCATTGATCATCATTTACAATGGTCTTCTATGTTTTCTCCACTGGTCAAAACCTAGTTTAATGTTGCCTTGCTTAAACACTGAGTTTTTTTCCTCTGATTCTATGTAACTTTTCCCCACCAAAATATACCATACAGAGTGTTAACAAGCAAAGTGAGGAAGCTGAGACAGTCTGGTGTGATTCTCTCATAACTGTGGCTTGTTATTGGATCCACACATTACAGACATTACACCCACGACGTCTGAATGAAGAATCTAATCTGTTGGTCTTTCAATAAGATGAACCTACATCTTATTGTGTTTATCAGTTACTGTCATGCACTGATCTGTGAACAGCATATAGGTCCAATGCTTTCAGTCCATATCAGTAATTTAAAAAAAAAAAAAAAAAAAAAAATCCGAGAAAATCTCTTGAAAAATGTTCTCAATATCTACTAAAATTGTTGTACTGATGATTTAAGTATAATAACATGACCTTCTACCTGAAAGTCATCTTATTATACATATATATCAAAAGTACAATAATATATATTAATAATTTATTTTCTGTTTTTTTTTTTTTGTTTTTTTTTTTAATTTGTGTACAGTTTAGTACTTCTGATATGTGGAGTTTTTCCAGCGTGACAGCCTGCTTGATATGGCTTTATTGCCACAGCTGCTTTGTAGGAATGGGGAAAAATCCCAGGTGACTGTCATTATGAGAAAAACCTGTGGGAACTCTGCATGTGTTAATCTTTAAAAACAAGAGTAATCCTTTCCACTGGTAATGGCACCTGATGAACCCTAATGGCTGAAAGCATTTTGTCTCTGTTCAAAACAGCTGAGTAATAAATAAAATTGTAGATGCATGAAGATTTGAGTGAAAACCCCATTTCAAATATTGTGATCCACCCCTCGTGAGTGCCTGTCAGGGATAACCATTTGCGGCTGGATATGCAGTGAATGATGTGAGGCAGCGAAGAGGTGTATCTTCAAATGGTGTTTTATTCACCAAAAAAAAACCCACAAAAAGAAACGATACAATAACATGAGCAGCAGCAGCATCAGCAAAGGAAACCTCACAGCCAGCCAGACAGAGGTATACTGGCGCCTTATATACTCTGTCCCTGTAGGCTCAATTGGGTGCTCTCTACTCCCAGGTATAATTAATAAATTAGGCTATAATAAATTCTTATAAATACACAATATAAAATATAATTTTAGGACTACTATTAAGTATCACTCATCTACTATAATTATTTCTATAAATAAATCTAATGAACCCATATTACAAGAGAAAAAATAATACACCCAAATACCAGCTCCCCCTATCCTTTCCTGCCACTTGGTCTCTCCCGGAACGTTTAATACGGTGCTCGTACCACCCGGGACTCTTTGGCCGAACACCCTGGAGCAGACACAGACATGACAAGGTAAGGACAGGTTACAGACAACTTTCAGCAGCATACTTACTAATCAGACACTTGCACATTTATTTGATTTAACTGCACTTTACACCACACAGTGGTGTAGTCGCTAACACACCTGCTAATCAATTTTGATTAGGCGATCACACGCAAGTGCGGTGTCAGCGGCTAATTCAATCTTTCTTTCACAGGTGGAGCCAAGCCCTGCCTACCACCCAAGCCTGAAGACACCCATCACTCATGGTTTTACACGGTTAAATTATCCAGTTGCAAAATACTCAATAAATAACCAATAAATAGTCGGTATAAAATGTGCAAATATGCAATGTGCAAATGTTACTGTGCAAACCAATAATAAAGTGCGACTGTTGAGACTAAAGTGCGAAGTGCCGTTATTAAAGTGCATGATTGCGTTGTCTGTTAAAGTGCATTTTATAATCAACCCTGTTGTGCAATATTTACAAGAACAATCAGTCACTCGTAACGAAGTGCTCTTCGTTACATTTCCTCCCCCCTCTCCCGAAGGAGAACAGTACCTCACTCCTCAGACATTCTGGACAGACAGTCTGCTACCACATTAGACTTCCCCGACCTGTAGCAAACAGTGAAGTCATATGGCTGCAGGGCAAGGTACCATCCAGCGATGCGCATGTTGGCATCCCTCATGCGATGCAGCCACTGCAGAGCTCGGTGGTCAGTCTCCAGAAAGAAGTGGCGTCCCAGCAGATAATATCTGAGGGTGTCGATGGCCCACTTCATCGCCAAGCACTCCTTTTCCACCGTCGAGTATCTGGTTTCCCTGTCGAGCAGCTTGCGACTCAGGAACACCACCGGCCTCATCTCTCCCTCCACCTCCTGCAACAGCACCGCCCCCAGGCCCACTCCAGAAGCGTCTGTCTGCAGCGTGAAAGGTTTGTCAAAGTCTGGGCTGTGGAGAACTGAGTGTGTGCAGACGGCATCTTTAAGGTCTCTGAAGGCCCTGTCACACTCATCAGTCCATCTCAGTTTGTTGGGAGCTGAGGCTCTGGTCAGCTCATTCAGCACCACTGCTCTGTCTGCAAAGTGAGGAACAAACTTGCGGTACCAGCCCACCAGGCCCAGGAAACCCCTCAGCTTCCTCTTAGTGGTGGGAACAGGGAAAGAGTGGATGGCCTCCACCTTCCCCAGCTGTGGCTTGATCTTACCAAAGCCGATGATGTAGCCCAGGTACTCCACCTCCCTCTGGGCAACAGCACACTTGCGCGGGTTGATGGTCAGGCCTGCCGCTGTGATCCGCTGTAGGACCTGCTGCAGGTGGAACCTGTGCTCCTCCCAGGACTGGCTGAACACCACCACATCATCCAGGTATGCTGCAGAGAAATCTGAGAAATCTCTTAAGACATGGTCCATCAATCTCTGAAACGTGGCAGGTGCCCCCTGGAGGCCAAATGGCATGACTCTAAACTGATACATACCAAATGGAGTTTTGAACGCCGTCAGTTCTCTTGCCTCTGGTGCCAAGGCTACCTGCCAATAGCCCTTGCTCAGGTCCAGTGTGGTGATGTACCGTGATCTGCCAACTCTCTCCACCAAATCATCAATTCTCGGCATCGGGTAGGGGTCAAAGTTGGACACAGCATTCAGGTACCGGAAATCGATGCAGAACCTGAGTGAGCCATCTTTCTTCGGCACAAGGACAACTGGACTACACCACTCACTGCAGGAGACCTCAATTATCCCCAGCTCCAACATCAGCTTGATCTCTTTTTGCAGCGCAGGAATCAACCGCTCCGGAATCCTGTAGCTCTTTTGCCGAACAGGAGCATCCTTTGCCAGACGAATCTTATGTTGGACCAGAGAGGTGAAACCTGGCGTCTCCCTGAAGAGCTCTGGGTCAAGTAGTGGTGTGATCTGTTCCTGCTGGGTAGCAGACAGATGAGACAGGTCCACTGTGCTAGGCTCCAATGTAGAGGTGGGAAAGAACTTTTCTGTTGTGTCCTCCTCCTGGACAGCCCGCACCAACAGCTGCTGGCACACCGGCTCTGGGCGAACCTGGAAGCCTTTAAGCAAATTCACATGAAAAGTCTGGTGTTTTCTCTGCTTGTCTGGCATATAAAGTTCATATGTAACCTTACCCACTCGCTTGGTGATTTCGTAAGGTCCCTGCCATTGTGTAAGCAGCTTACTGTCACTGGTTGGTAACAGCAAGAGTACCTGCTGGCCTGGTTCAAAGACCCTTTCTCTGGCCTTCTGATCATACCAGGCTTTCTGGTGTTGTTGAGCCCTCCTCATGTTTTCATGGGCCAGCGTTGTCATCTCCTCCAGTCTCTCTCTCATTTTGACCACGTAGGCGACCACATTCTCTCCTCCTTGCTTTGGACTTTCCCAGTGGTCTTTTAGAAGGTCCAATGGCCCTCTCACCTGGCGACCATATAACAGTTCAAAGGGGGAAAATCCTGTTGATGCTTGTGGCACCTCCCGATATGCAAACAAAAGGTATGGCAGCCACTGGTCCCAGTCAGCACCTGTGTGGGAGACAAACTTGCGAAGCATGTTCTTCAGTGTTTGGTTATAGCGTTCCACCAGCCCGTCCGTCTGGGGGTGGTAAGGGGTGGTCTTAATGCCCTTTATACCTAACACTTTATAAACCTGCTGCAACAGTTTGGACAGAAAATTTGTCCCACAGTCTGTTAGGACTTCTTTGGGGATGCCTACCCTGGAGAAAAACTGTAATAGGCAGTTTGCTATCTGTCTGGCTTTGACAGACCTGAGAGGGAAGGCTTCAGGGTAACGGGTTGCATAGTCACATAACACTAAAATGTAGCGGTGACCTGAGGAACTTCTTTCCAGTGGCCCTACTATGTCCATGCCTATTCTTTCAAATGGTGTGTCTATGATAGGCAATGACTGCAGTTGTGCACGTGCTACTCCCTTTGCTGAGGTAAGCTGACATGTTTTGCATGAACTGCAGAACTGAGAGATCTGGGTGTACATTCCTGGCCAAACAAAACGACTTGCAATCCTGTGTAGCGTCTTCTGAAAAGCCATATGACCTGCCCAAGGAATTGAGTGACCTAACTCCATGACCTTTAGTCTAAACTGTTGAGGCAAGGCCAATGCCTCCGTCTTCCCTTTTCGCTGATAGAGCCGGCCTTCTGTCACTACATAAGTGGCATCATCTAAACAGCTTGGGTTGTTCTGTTTCACCCCCTCCACCTCTGTCACCTTTTCAAACCATGGTTTGAGTGTTGCATCCTGTTTCTGCAATAATCCTACATCTGGGGGAATGTCAAAGTCTAACAGACCAGCCGGTTTGGCAGGGTCCTCTGTCTCTTTTCTAGCTGCACCCATTAGCTTTTCCCTCCGTCTCTGAGCTCTTGACTTTGGGGGTCTAACTTGGCCTGCCTCCCATTCTACCCCAAAGAAAGGCAACTCTCTGAGTACTCCCTTTGCAGACTGTGCTCTTGTGGTGACATGGCAGGGTTTGACTGGCACTGTAACTGGTGTAACATCATTTTCAGCTGGTGACTCCATGATATCTATCCCAGGGCTCTGAACCTCATCACTGCTAACATCTGGCTTACACACTGGCTGGTGCACCAGGTCATAGAGTGTGGGGAGATCATTGCCTAAAATGACTGGATATGGCAATGTTGGAGCTAATGCTACAGACAAAAGAAAAGTCTGGCCTCCTACAGTCAGATAAACTTCAGCTGTGGGGTAAACATGCTCATCACCATGAATACAGCTTATCCTAGAACTGTCCTCACTCCACTTTTCCCTTGGGACCAAGCTAGACAAAATCACTGTCTGAAAACATGCTGTGTCCAGTAAAGCTTCCTCACGCTGACCATTGATGAGAACTGGTACCGTTCGGCCTGCTTCAGTCACAGTGTCTATCCTAGTTGGCCTTGGGACTGAGCACAGAAGAGAGGGCTTGGTGTGGTGAAGGGCGGGGCAAAACTGTTTGGTGTGGCCTAAACCATTACAGTGGTAGCACCTGACTTCCTGTTTGGAGGATCTAGGCTGAGGCTTTGTAACACGGCTTGGTGCTTGTGGTGTAAACTGCCTATTGGTGGGAAAACCTTTGTCCTGTGGCTGACCAAACCCCCGTTCACCCCCAGTGGACTTACTTGCATGGGCTTGGTGCTTCCCCCAACCAAAGGTGGCATTCCGGCCCCCTGTCCTCGCTGACGTGAAGACATCTGCCAGGCGAGCCGCTTCCTCTGCTGTCCTGGGGTCATGCTCTCTGATCCAGATCTCCAGCTCTGGATGGACCATTCTCAGGAACTGCTCCAGAATCATAGTCTCTGATATGTCTACTACAGTGGATTTTTCTGGTTTGACCCACTTTGAGAACAGGTCCTTCAGGCGCACATACAGCTCTCGTGGAGTCTCACCAGGCTCAATCTGCAGGGATCGGAATCGCCTTCGGTAGGTGTCAGGAGTGATTTCATATTTTGCCAGAATTGCCGCTTTGACTTTGTCGTAGTTTTCAGAGTCTTTGATGTCCATTAGCACATAGGCACTACGAGCTTTACCGGTGAGCAGGGGGACCAGGCGAATAGCCCATCCATTCTTGGACCAGCGACATACATGAGCCAGTCTCTCAAACGTAGTCAGAAAATGTTCAATGTCATCCTCAGCAGACAAGGGCAGCAGCTTGGGTTCCCTGTGGGCAAGGGGTTCCCTCTGCGGTCTAAAGCTTTGACTTAGCTGACTGGTCATCTCCCCTGGGTCGTCGTCATCGTCATCATCATCATCATCGTCATGGTCACCATCACCATCCCTTTCCTGGGACTGGCCTTCCTCCTGTCTCTCATATCCTTGCCTGTATTCATTGCTCATTGCATTTACTTGCTGTTGTATTTGCACAAATTGATGCTGCATATTCTTCCAACGCCGCTCCTGGCGAGAAGACTCTTTCTCCATTTGCTGATCTCTCACTGCTTGGGATCGGACGAGGGATTTAACCAGACCTGCCAGCTCCTCCAGCGTCCCCTCTGCTTTATGCTCTCCCATGGCGCCTTGTTCAGCTGATGAGGAAGCTCCCTCATCTGGCTCCTCTTGTCCATTTTTCTTTCCCCCTCTCGTCATCATCTTACTGCAGGGTGGGCCCCAGCTTCTTGACACCACTTGTCAGGGATAACCATTTGCGGCTGGATATGCAGTGAATGATGTGAGGCAGCGAAGAGGTGTATCTTCAAATGGTGTTTTATTCACCAAAAAAAAAACCCACAAAAAGAAACGATACAATAACATGAGCAGCAGCAGCATCAGCAAAGGAAACCTCACAGCCAGCCAGACAGAGGTATACTGGCGCCTTATATACTCTGTCCCTGTAGGCTCAATTGGGTGCTCTCTACTCCCAGGTATAATTAATAAATTAGGCTATAATAAATTCTTATAAATACACAATATAAAATATAATTTTAGGACTACTATTAAGTATCACTCATCTACTATAATTATTTCTATAAATAAATCTAATGAACCCATATTACAAGAGAAAAAATAATACACCCAAATACCAGCTCCCCCTATCCTTTCCTGCCACTTGGTCTCTCCCGGAACGTTTAATACGGTGCTCGTACCACCCGGGACTCTTTGGCCGAACACCCTGGAGCAGACACAGACATGACAAGGTAAGGACAGGTTACAGACAACTTTCAGCAGCATACTTACTAATCAGACACTTGCACATTTATTTGATTTAACTGCACTTTACACCACACAGTGGTGTAGTCGCTAACACACCTGCTAATCAATTTTGATTAGGCGATCACACGCAAGTGCGGTGTCAGCGGCTAATTCAATCTTTCTTTCACAGGTGGAGCCAAGCCCTGCCTACCACCCAAGCCTGAAGACACCCATCACTCATGGTTTTACACGGTTAAATTATCCAGTTGCAAAATACTCAATAAATAACCAATAAATAGTCGGTATAAAATGTGCAAATATGCAATGTGCAAATGTTACTGTGCAAACCAATAATAAAGTGCGACTGTTGAGACTAAAGTGCGAAGTGCCGTTATTAAAGTGCATGATTGCGTTGTCTGTTAAAGTGCATTTTATAATCAACCCTGTTGTGCAATATTTACAAGAACAATCAGTCACTCGTAACGAAGTGCTCTTCGTTACAGTGCCTTTGCTCTTGACTACATGTTGGTAAAGAATGTGTCACTCTCTTACCGCCCTCCTGGTCAGTGAGCACCAGGGAGTGAGCCCGGCCGCATGCAACCTGGAGCACTCTGGTCTGCAGGGGGTTACCCAGCGGCAGGGCCACCGGCGACGGCTCCAGTACGTAGTCGTAGCTCTTATCTACAAAGGCAGATAAGGAGGTACGGTCAGACGCTGCATTTAGGTCTCTGGATCTGTCTCCACCTGATAGTAAAATGTGTCTTTGGTGATCTGAACACAGGGGACAGCTCTCAGACCGTCCATTCACACCTGGCATTAAAATGCGTCTCCACATGCGTCTCATCTGCCCACTTAAGATCGGACCTCACTTTCCCACTCTGTACGCAAACAAATACATATTACTGACATTTGCAGGCTGTATCGTCATTAGCTGTATGGTCATATGGGTTGCTAGCCCTCCTTCTACACAAAATAAATAAAATAAAACAGCATTTAACAGGCAACCGGCATTTGGCAAAAAGAGACATTCTTGCTCACTCCATCCTCATTTTGATGTGCTGTACATGTGCTGTAATTACTGAAGACACATTTCACATCAGCAAATTATTACAGGTTGGACGCGTCAATGTGCAGGTGGGTGGGGACTCTTGCACTGTCATGGCTCTGATGTGTGTCAGAAATGACAGACAGGGCTTAAAAAACAGAAAACTTAACCCAGAGGATAGTGAAACAAGCACACATTCACACTGTCGCCTGTAATATCTCTGCAGTATTCCTACAGTAAGTTTACTGTGTCTAGGGTTAGAGAGAATGTGTTTAATTGTGCTGGGGCACAAAATTTAAGAACTGGCACCGACTCTGAATTTGCATATTGTCAGTACACATTTTAGAGACCCCTAACCTTCTCACTCAAATTTCTCAAATCATGTTTTTAGGGGAGCTCATATTAAGGGGAGCCAAACCCTCCATGGCTCCTATGTGGTTCGCACCCTGCAGGTAGACAGATTGTGTTTTTATTCATTAACCAGCTGCTTTATAGCTGACCTGCACTTCAGTTTGCATTTGATCCATCAGCTGACAGTTCAGCTGCTGGCCAGAGTCATGCAGGAGATTTTTTTTATTGGAAAAGTGACAGTGTGGCCAGTGTCAGGGTGTTGGGCTGGACCAGAGCTTAAAAACAGAGGATGAAAGGTTAGTAGGCGGTCCTTCGATGCGTCCTGGGACACATGATGTCTGTTTGCACCTCTAATGCGATGCAGACAAAAGCGCACCAGGCCTCCAAATGCAGCCTGAGCGATTGGATCTCAAGACACATTGAAGACACCATTGCTGCTGTTTGCACCTGTACTTAGAGGTGTCAGCTTGTGATCAGATCACTCAGGACAGATGTTAATTCCAGGTGGGAACAGGATCTCTGTCTTTAGTGCTCAGTTGGTGCTGTCTTTGGTGTTCAGGACTCAAGGACAACTAGGAGGCCAGCTGTAGAGGATCTGAGGACCCTGTTAGGTACATATCTAAAAAGCAGCACTGAGTTATATGATGCTAAGATAAGATAAGATATTCCTTTATTAGTCCCACGGTGGGGAAATTTCACGTATTACAGCAGCAAAGTGGATAGCAAGATATGAAGCATAATTTACACTATAAACAGTATATGCAGATAATAAGTACCAAAGAGCAATATAAACATTATAAACAAGGAATGTAGAAAAATACTATATGAAACTAGAAAAAAATGGAAAAAAACATTCAAGTGAACAGGAGCTGCTGCAACAAGCTGCCACTAGAGCGGCGCCATCTTAGCAGACCATTTAGTGATTTAAAAACTAGTAATAAAATCTTTTAAAACTGACAGGTAACCAATGCAATGACATCGCCAAGTGGTAGCATATAGAGTTCAAAAAGAACTGGGCCTAAAATAGAACCTTGGGGGACCCCACAAGGAGAAGTCATCCAGGGAAACTAAAAACTCTCAGCCCATCAGATGTGATTTAAACCAACTTTGAACCATTCCTGAGAGACCAACCCAATTTTCAAGTGTGTGTAGTTGGATTTCATGGTCAACTTTATCAAAGGCCACACTACAATCTAAGAGAACCAGCACTTAGCGCTTATTAACATCAGTGTCAATTCTTACATCATTCACGCCCACAGCTGAATTGTTACTGTGTTATAATCATCAGTATTACAGTGTGGCAAATTATTACATGATTTTTTTTTTTTTAAGAGAAAGAGGGAATTCAAATCAAGTCCCTTTTCAGATTTGAAGCAAGTTAAATACAGCAGTGGCTAAACATAATTTCTGGGCTGTGTGAGTGTTTGCTGAGGGTCTTACGGCGGCTGTGTTGGGTGCGTTGGAAGCCCAGCTGAGAGTCCTTGTTGAGGCCCATTCCCCACAGCTTGGTCACATCTTTGGTGGAGGAAGCCATGAGGGTGAAGCCGTAGCCACAAGCAGCAGATGAGATCTGAGGAGCAAGAGGAGCAAATTTCAATGTGATCGATTCCTGTTTTTGCACGTAATCAGTGTACTTTATATGCAAATGATTTTCTGTACCAAGGTTTCCTATCTACTTTCCATAGCCAATATCTTCCTGTTTACTCCAAATGAATCAATATATTCTCTAGGGCTAGGCATTTTATCATGTAATGGCAATATTGTGATATTCTAGGGCTTTAAATATCATAACACTGTGATATAACCTAAATATTACATTAACCTGGTTTTAACATTTAAAACAATTACAGCAAAGAGATATCCTTTTCTGAACTTACAACAAGCAAAATTTGATTTTACTTGTTCATGATATCAGCAGTACTCATTACTGATTAATTATTACTGATTATTATCAATTGGGCCTACTACTTTTACATAATTTCTTGTGTGTAACTATCTTTTGAAAGCATGAATATCGGTTCCCAAAACATTGTCATGAAAACAGGAGTTCTTGGTCTAATATATATTTGAATTTTTCAGTATTGCACAGCGATAAGACTGTGTGGATTAGGGGTAATCTATCATTTTTGCCAATTTTAAGAATAAAAGAGACTTCAAAAGTGCTTCATTGTAACTAAATAAGAAGCATATATCCAAGGTCCAATGGGTCTAGCCACACTGATACTGTGGAAAATCAGAGTCAGTAGTGCACTTAAAGGTGGTTATGTTTAAGATTGTTAGCTGGGGGGGAAGTCCACCTCAATGGCAGGAGGCTAACAGTTACCGTTTGGAGGTATTCTTCTTATGTATGAAGAAGCATACCTTACTTTTCCACTGTGGATGTTAATAAAAGTCTGATCAACACTCAGACCTGCTGTATTTAGCTCCGGCTTGTGTCTCAGCAGATCTGGAGGCTTTTATATGACTCCACTCACCTGCCCCTCAGTCTCCAGGCGGTAAGGTGTCAGCTGGTACTTGCGGGGTTTCTTCCTGCCACTGTCGGGCACGATGAAGCTGGGGATACCCAGAGCACCAGTGAAGCTGAACCCCCATACGAACACTTTGTGGCTGGGCTTTCTGCGCTCCCCGACGTACTGAAAAACGGGAACGTCGCTGGTTTTCTCCTGCGGCCGGGGTGCTTTGCTGAGTGTGGCGTAGCTACAGACATGGAGCCCTAACCTGCTGTGTCGAGCACACAGCCGCAAACAGGGGAGAGCCATCCTGTAGGAGAAAAGAGACAGGACAGGTCAGACGTGCAATGACCAGCAGGCAATAGTCAAATACTAGTCTGAGTCATTTCCCAGAAGCAGAAATAATCTTTTTCAAACTGTTTTTTGGGATCGTAAATCAAAAACTGAATAACAAAAAAGCTGTTTACAACATAAACAAAAAAATCAATAAGGCACTGAATTCTTGTTTCCGTCAATTTATGATCATGGCAGTCATGATATTAACACATCAGCAAGTTGGTTTTAAAAAAAAAAAATCCTATGAGCAAGGTGTGTGGCATATTATGCCAGCATTATAATTCATATGAAGAAGAATCTACATGCACACTGCTTAGGAAAGTAGAGATTTTTCTATGGGTTAGTTATTATTAGGCTAACTATATTTCTGTATCATAGGAAGCCATTTTCAAAAATGCAAAACTGCTTGCAGAAAGACTAAATTCTTTAAGAGTAAGCAGGCACTTGTGATGCTGAGGCTGCATGTTTCAACCAAGCTCTTGGCTTTTTTTTTTTTTTTTTTTTTTTTTTTTAATGACAATTTACCTGCTTATGACTCAACAACTTCAATCTTGTTCCTCACATCTGATACAATCACATGAAAATAATAATAATAATATGCACTCTACCAAGCAAACCTAGCCTATAGACTTGGCTCTGGTATTTGTTTGCTAAATCTTGTTCTTCATCAGAGGGGTGTACTACGAAGCAGGTTTAGTGGGTTAGCGAGGTATGTTGAGTCTAAAGCCAGGCTTTCCTGTATCACGAAGGTGGCTCTCTTTTAACCCGGCTAGATCACCATGGTAACTTATGCTTAACTCATAACCTGGTCCCGACCAGGTTCTGAGCTAAGTTTAACCCCGTCCGGCTATGAAAGCGGCGCTATCTCACCCAGGTGAAATCACAAAGTAATTTTTGTCCGGTGATTGGTGGCACAAATGCAGGTCTACTATTAGTGGTGCACAGACTTCACGTTTGTCAGAAATATTCTGTTGTATCATAGACTTTGTTATAGTAGCCTACTTTTTTTTTTTTTTTTTTTTTTAAAGGAAACCCCTTATAACGGTGACCGTCACGGCATCCGAAGGTGCTGATTGGACGGGAGCAGCCCGTGGTGATTCAAACGCACTCCAAACGCCATTATTCTGATTTAGAAAAAAAGATTTAATAAAAAAGGAGCAAACAAACATCAACCGAAATGGCTCCACAATTCTAGTTAAACTTCAAATGTAACGAACAATTATCTGAAACTACTGACAAGTAGGCTAGTTCTAAACAGCGTCAATAGTGGTCAAAAAAAAAATTGTCATGTAACCATGGTAACCAACCGACACTGCTAGACTCACCCACACACACCTTCAGTCACCTGACTTAACCTCAGGCTTTACCTCCAATTCCTAGGCAACACTCCCATAAAGCTACTGAAGTTACCTATTTCTAAAATAAAATTCATAATACTCAATGAATATTGCAGCAATTATTTAAAATGGCTATAACAGTGACAGAATCCCCAACCTTTGTGCTTCCTTTGAAATTAATCCCCAGCTCTCCTCTCTCGCCTTATTTGCGGCCACAGTGTTGCTCTTAGCGTTACTTTTATTTTTAAAATTTTCATAGCTTTCCATGGGGACAAACTGCTCCTCTTGCGTGAAATATGCAGCCCGTTAACGGTCCATTTTTGGTGGAAGTAGAATCACATGAGGCCAAAACGCCCCCTTTTCTGTGAATGCGCACAGAGCACAAAGCTGACAGCCGGACTTAACAAACCTTGATGAGAACCACCGTCGTGATACCACTTAACTTTGACTGGAGCTTTAGGTTTTTTGTTGAGCCTGATAGTGAACACAAAGCCTGGGGATGTTGAGCCTCCTTCATAGTACAGCCCTCAGTGCTTCTAGGCATCACTAATAAACCGCAGCTTGTGCAGCGGCGATTCGTGACGTCCTTGGCAACGTCACGCCAGACCTCATTCAATAATCCGACTATTTGATTTCACATTGTTTACAGGGAAATGTACATAGTCGCTAAAGCTTGACCTGAGACATTTGAAGGATAAATAATGTCCGCTGGTAAATTCGGCACACATTTAATCCAGCAAGAGGCTCCACATTCGGCTAAACTATGGCTCAAGTTGCTCAAGAGTAGCACCCATCCCTTCAGGGCTGTAACGATAAGCATCGCCATAGAGGCTATCTGAATTATGTCCTTAAATTCACGAGAACGATAAGAACTGGAGCTTTAGAAAGTCCAAGTATCACAAATAATAATTTAAAAAAAAAAAAAAAAAAAAAAAACCTTAGCTTTTACCAGATTTTCGCGCTGCAAAACACAAGGTAGTGTCATCTGAAAATGTGGGTTTGTTATTATTTTGCCCATTGCGCAGGGATAACGTGACATACCTTTGCTTCCTGTTTGGATTGAGCTCATGCGGTGCGGTTCACGAGCTAAACAACAAACACCAAACTGGTGCCGCACATCACAACGACTAATGTTCATCAGCTACAGAGCAACGAATGTGTGTCAATGTCACTGTCACGTGTTATTTCGCTTGGTAAAAAGTTAGCGCAGGAAGTCGAGGTCAGGGGTGCTGGTTTCGTCTTGTCTGTGAAGGCGGAGTTGACATCCAACAGGCAGTGTGGTACCGCCACCTGCTGGACTGGAGTGTGAACACTCAGGCGCTAATTCATTAACCCTGTGCCCAGTAAGAAAATAAAAAGTGCTGATCTGCTTTTTTTTCCTGATTTATTCACCAATTCACTATGCAACTTGGCCATTTCAATCCCTGACTAGCGTTCCTTTTAACCACTCACTCTCTCCCTCTCAATCTAATTTTTATTAAACTACAATAGTGCATGTAGGTAACAAATGAAAAACCTATATAAAGTGTCCAGCGCAAGCCACCAGAACAGCTTCAGTGCACCTTGGCATAGACGCCATTCTTCTGAAACATAATGTACACATATGGAGGGATGTTATATTAGGGCTGAAGTGCATAAAGCCCCATAAACATGATGCACCACTGGTGGAGATAAGGCTCACGTGGGGTGGGGTGGCAGCTGCCTTCCTTTAAAAAAAAAAAAAAAAAAAGATGTTGCTGGTTGGAAATTTACAGTATCAAAAATCCAATGCCAGATTTCAAATGTGTGTAAACCTGTTGACAAATTCAAGAGGCGGTGAGAGTATGTGGTGAACTCTTTTTCCTCTCTCTTTGTGTCTATACGGGCTTTGCATGAAATGATAGGCTTTATCTTAGTGCTATAACTGTTTGCCTGAATGCATTAAAGGGGCAACCTGCCTCACACAGGGAGTAAATGATTCCTAATGACCCCGACATCAGTTTAGACTTTTGCATAGTGTTTGCTATTTTCACAGTTTTTTGCAAATCGGAGACAATGGGCCATTTCACAAATACCACTTGGCTTATCACATGGTGTGAGAAATACATTGTGGTGGCGATAGGAGGTGGTAAAGTTTCCCCCGTGCAGATGAGGCTTTCATGATGCTACTGAAGAGAAGAATGCATGAAGGTAACCATTACATAAAATGTTTTGACTCACAGACTTTTATTAAGCATTAGTTGACAGGTAATTTATTTGCTTTAAAAAAAGTATTAATCATTTTAATACTCATTATTAACTGTAGAGACAATTTTCCACGCACCTATTATGTACATTATACATCTATATACATCAATACATCTATTTTTTCAGCATTGGAGAATGAGGAGACTGGCAGGTTTTGAGCCACTGCTGACAAACATGATGACAGACAGATGAGGGTAACAACATATATTTTACAATATATAATCAAAATCCGCCTTCCGCCCTATGTGCACTGGGATAGGCTCCAGCAACCCCCTGCGACTCTTGTGAGGATAAGAGGTTTAGAAGATGAATGAATGAATGAATGAATAATCAAAATCCCCCAGTTTTCAAATTTGAATTCTGCACCTTTAAAGAAACACATGCATTCAGAACTACTGATGCTCTTGAGCAAATATTAAAATACACATTTGACAGTCATCATGTGCATTGCAATAGGCTGCTCATTTTTTTCCTTTATCCTGGTGTATCTGGTCAATAGCCCTGTCTTGTCGCAGATTATAGCTAATCTGGAAGTGGGTTAATGCTGCAGGCCTGTCACTCACAGCTCCAGGGGTCATTAACCTGCAGTGGCAAAGGGAAGGAAAGTACACGTCCAGTCACATGTCAAAGCCCGATGCAATACCTGCTGGCAACTGAGAGATCCCATGTATCCATAAATATTACTGAAAATTATTCATGGTCTTTACTTACAACAGCGATAACAACTTTTAAGTTAAGTTTTGTTCTGCATTTTAACCATCCGTTTTTTTTTTGTTTTTTTTTACAATTGCAAATGATCCCTGTGGATGCATTTCTTATTTTATTTTATCTGATTTCATTCTATTTTTGTTTTAATCTGTTTTTTTTTCCTGCATTTTTATTGCATTTTTACATTTTACTCTGCTTTTATCACTGTATTTTATTATTTTTTTAAATCACTTTGAACTGATTTTTTCTTTGAACATTGATTTGTATGACTTTGTGCTAAATAAATTTCCCATGCCTTGTCAAGCTTTACTTGGATTTTTACCCTGCTTTGTTACAATTAACATGAAATATGAACGTACAGAACAAAACTCTTGCCTTAATTAGATCTATCTATTCATTAGATTTAACTCAAGCAAAAGAAGCAGACTAAATTCAGTCTCACCGATTCATGCAATTTATTATGCAAAAGCAATTTTTAACATAATCTCCAGTAGCCTAGATGGGCTAATATTCATAATTACTTGTATACAAGGCTGTTGATGTATTGCTCATGCTGAGTGTTGGTGCATTTCTGCCCCGCTCATCATATCACATAATCTGGCTGCTGATTATGAGCTACCGCAGATATTGGTAACGCTGCTTGGAAAAATCTTGTCTAAAATATCATATCTTCTTGAGACTGTATCTGCAGAGCACGTTCCCCACACCCCAGAGCAACACTCTTCCTTCCTCAGTTTCTCTTTGCTGCTAAAACTGAGACGTACAGGTTTTGTCAGTCCAGTTGTCTTGCTGTATCACTCTGCCGTTTTGAAATGTCCCTTGTCACACCATGGCTGACACCCCGGGCCAACAGGAGGTCAGTTCAGTCCAGAACACACAACACAACAGCCTCCCGGTGCAGCCACAGGTCCCAGACCCGCACCAGGTATCTGGGGAGGAGTAGTGACACTAATCCTTTAAGAGGATCACGGCTCAGATCCAAGGGGAAGGGATGTAGGATCTATTGAATGTCTGTAGTAGACATGACATTCCTGTCACTTTAAAAGATTGTGTGTCTTACCGTGTTTTGGATTTTTTTTTTTTTTTTTCATTGAATGGTCAGGGCCACAGTGATGGAGGCCGAGGCTGCGTACGTTTGCTGGAGTTTTTTTCCAAGGGTTTCCCAAATTAGATGACAACTGAAAGAAGCAGATAAGGTAAGCTACTGCTCAGTTTGGTGGGGTGCTTGCCTCTCACATATGGCAGGCGCTGTCTGGGGTAACTGTGTGAGAAATTATCTTAGTTATTCTGGAAATAGATTCCAATAAGCCTATATTTTATTCCACAAACAAATCATCTAAAATGTATGATTGCTAGCAATGCTAACCATTAAGCATGGCTCCTATAGTCTGCTCATGTAAGATTATGTTGTTGCTGATCTGTAAATGCCTTTGAATTAAATACATAAAATGCAAAAGTGACAGCAAGCACAGCAAGGAGTTACTAGGCGTTTATTGACCTCACCTAAAGCTCAAATCAATTTTATTCCTCTACACAGACAGCCATGCTGGTTTTAGAGGTGATCTGCAGCCTGATTGGCTGGCTCTGTCTCTACATATTGTTCTGCTACACCTTCACCCAGCGGGGGCCGGAGTGGAACTGCCGGCTGGTGACGCTGTCCCATGGGGTCCTGATAGTGTTGCTGACGGCATATGTCGTCTTTATAGATGGACCCTGGCCTTTCACACATCCAGGTCAGTAAGAAATGACTGTTATGGCATTATAATTGAGCATGAACTAGCAATATTAATGTTAAAAGCATTGGGAGACTTGAGAGTTGCCACTGGGGATATTGTGGGATATAGTACACCCACCCAACTGCAGGTTTCCCACCTTTTTATTTGCAGTCGAGGGTTTGCCCACCTTTTTAGGCTCATTTTTATTTCCATTGTTGGATGTTTGCTGCCTTTTTAGTCACAGCCAGTTATTTCAAATCAAGAGCAGGAGCTTAGTGCACATGGATCAGTATCAATTCTTGTATTCTACAAAAGCAAAAACAGCTTAAAATACATGTTGCTCAGTTGTTAGTGAAGGAAAATGGTGATATGAGGTGAAATTCAACACCTAGATATGACATTTGAATGGTTTGATAATGTGTATTATTTTTGTGTCTTCCTTTTATTTTAACACCTGCTGTGAATTTTAGTAATGCGTTAAATTTTTAAAATGAAGCTCAATACAAATATTACTGAGAAAGTGGCATCATGTGCTCAATATTTCGTCCCATTACTGACAAATCTTAACACACATTGCTGCAACAGACACCCCCTCTGAGGGGATATTGTCCCCTCAGAGGTTAACTGTAGCCTGGACTGGAGCTATAGTGCACCTTTAAACCTTATAAAAGTTCAACCAGTGTGTCCCTTACAAGAGCTTGTTTGATAACAAAAAATAACATTCCACATCACTATAAAATTATATGAACATAATACCATGTTCAAAAAATCATACATCATTTCAAGATGCATGTAATTACAGCAGGCCTTTTTCACATCGGCCATTTTGACATGAAATAGCAGGGTAAACACAGGTGTTACTAATGACATTCATTTAGGTGCCATTGCATTGCAGTGTAACAGAGCCTTTTCCAATAGCAACACCCCGGCTCTCTTCGACCTAAATGGAGCAGAACCAATGTCCAATGAATTTCCCTGGTTGGGATCAATAAAGTACATCTATCTATCTATCTATCTATCTATCTATCAATGTCACTAGCAACACCTGTGTTTACCCTGCTATTTCATGTCAAAGTGACTGCTGTGAAAGGGTCGATTCTGTCCTCTTGTGCTGGTTTGACCTACCCTGTCCAAATCCTTTCCCCAGGCACGGAGAACACCGATCTCCAGACGTTGGCAATGATCGTCTGTCTCGGCTATTTCTTCTTTGACTTGGGCTGGTGTTTACGCTACCGTTCTGAGGGCCCTGTCATGATGGTCCATCATGCTGCGAGCATCCTGAGCATTTTGCTGGCGCTACTTCTTGGCGAGTCGGGCTGTGAGACCTGCGGTGTGATCTTTGGTAGCGAGATCACCAACCCCCTGCTGCAGTCCCGCTGGTTCCTCCGCCAAGTGGGCCGATACGACAGCCTGCTGGGCGATGCAGTGGACCTGCTCTTCATCGTACTGTTTGCCACTGTGCGTGTGGGAGTCGGCACTATAATGTTTTACTGTGAGCTCACCTCTCCCAAACCTTCTCTGATAATAAAAGTTGGCGGAGTGGCTATGTATGTGCTAGCATGGGTATTCATGGTGGACATAGCCCGATTTGGTTACAAGAAAAGCCGGGCAAAGTATAGAAAATGGCTTGAATACCGCAAGCTAGGAGAAGAAAACAAGCAAAAATTGGATGGACATTCTGGCAAGAATGAATGAAGGAACTCATCAAACATCTTCAAAACTCAGATACTGTATGTCCAAAAGGATCTTGGATGCTACCTGGACTTTGCAGCATTTTAACATGATTAAAAGATTACACTTCTGTTGAGATATTGGTTTAATTACCATAAACAAACAGGACCATTGCTGACTGGCAGCCTTTACCGGCCTCAGTTCAATGTAATATGCAGCATTCATTTATGGCACAAGTTTTACTGCTTTGTGGCACAAAACAAGAAGATGCCGCTGTTCTTCCAGCCCAGACAGAGCTAAAGCTTGTAGAGTTTCTAACAGTGGCAGCTTGTGGAAGCGGTGACAGGCTGATGGAAAAACCACACTGACCATGTCCTCTTCAGTGCACTGAGAGTTAACCTTCGACCAAAGAAGCGACATCCTCTGTGTGATAGGATGCAGCAAAGTGTACAGGAAATGTGGTCTTAATTTTAAGAAATACTAAAATTCACAGTACTTCTGGTAGGAGACCGTGGTTTCATTTGTTTATGGCAATTATACCAAGGTATCACAATGGGTCTTTTTCACAGCAGCCATTTTGACATGAAATAGCAGGGTAAACACTAGTGTTACTGATGGCATTAGTGAATGTTCCAGAGCCAGGGTCCTGCTGTTGCTCATGTTCATCCAGTGGAAAGACTCTAAAGGACCATACCAGTGATTTTGAATGTTTGGCCTATTTACTACCATTTCCCCAAATTTTACTTCGCCACAAACAATTTTCACAGATTTCACAACACATAATCAAAATACCTTGATTTTTAAATTTGAATTTTTGTTGAAACAGCTGCCTTATAATGTTCTGTGTCTGTGGCGAACAAACTCATCACCATTCATAAAGCACAGGACTGATAATTTGTAGTGTAAAGCAAACATTAAATTTCATATTGTTGAGGAATGAATGGAAACCAACGACTGAATGGAAACCAACAGAAACCAACGACTGGAGAAAAATGAGGAAAAATTATATTGGAGTTGTAAAACATGACTGCTTACTTTGGGAAAAGATTGGCAGAAACATGAAGTGTATAAATTTTATAGATATTACACTAAGCATGCCAAATCACCGGTATGATCCTTTAAATGGAGTGGAGTGCTCAACGTGTTATTACATGTTAAAATGGCTGCCATAAAAAATGTCTATTTGATAACAGTAGATGGAGGTTTAAAAATGGCCCCTTTAACTGTTGCATTTTAACTCTTAACCCTCCTGTTATGTTCAAATTTTACTAACACCCCTTATGTTTGGGGTCAATTTGACCCCAGCAGTTTAAACCTCAACAAAATTATTATAATTAAAATTTTTACCAAAGTTTTTGTGTCAGGTACTTTAGGTTTCTTTGTTGACTACCTAAATAGTCCTTTAAATAAAACATAACTCCCCCCCACCCCCACTTATACATCCAGTATTCCTATTACGCGACTATGGAAAAATATGCAAATCACCATAAAATCTCACTGATTGACCTAAAATTGGAAAGAAATATATTTTTGGTGTTTTAATGGCTTAATAATATTTCTAAGAACAGATTTCTGTTATTTGTAACATTTGGAAAGAAAATCAATTTCTATTATCAAGGATAGTAACATGTCTTATGTTCGGGGTCAATTTGACCCCAGGAAAAAGAAACACAACTTCTGAGTGAGTAACCCAATGTAGGCCTGCAAATGGGTCACATCCAAGTCTTTCCAACTGTCCCCACACACACACCTCCCCTCTAAGTTTGTCATCACAAGTATTTCCTTTCCAACTTATGGTGTTACAAAGAGCTCAAATGCTGATTTTATGTCTTGGACATGGCTGACAGCATATCTGCTGGGGCCTGGAACCATTTTGATGACATTAGCAGTACTGAGTCTACCCTGTTGTTCATGTGGGGAGAGGGACCATGATACCTCTCCATTTTTGGAAGGTAACGTGTCTGCTGGTGGGTGAGAGACAACAGGAGGGTCAGAACTGAGGGTTTCATTCTCATCAGAGGATGCCTCATAACCAGGGTCCTCCTCAACATGATCCTCTGTATCAGACACATGTCTCTGTGTCACTTTCACTGTCAAAGAGCTGTGACAAAGCCTCACTGGCAGAAAACCTTTGCTTAGTGCTCATATTCAACTGAGAGAGAGCATAAAGTGAGATTACACAGAGCAACAAGAGAAATGATTTAGAAGGCTGCTGTGCAAGCATTTATATGTTTGCTCCTCCCCCATGTGGTGGGAACTATCCTCATGTCCTCATGGGAACCATATTTCCTCACCCTCACAGCATGGGAAATATCGAAGTTCTTGTAGGTATTATGTTTTCCCCTCCCCAATATCTCCCCCCATATCCACCCATGTCAGTGGTTCCCGTACTACTTCAGGTATGGTTATGTTAGGTTAGGGCCCTAAAGCAGAGGGAACTTTTATGAAGAATATCAAATTGCATGTTATAGTGACCTCAGTATCATCAAAAAAACCAAAACAAATGTGTGTAAAATGGTGTTTTTACACCTAAAACAGCCTGGGGTCAAATTGACCCCAAACACCACCGATGCGTACAAAATGCGTACAGGACACTGAAAACATATCATCATGTGAATTTCATGATTACAAGATAGTATCCATTAAATTAGGAAAAGTCATAAAATATGAAGCAAAAAAAATGATGTTAAGCATTTATTTAGAGACGTTAAACATTGATTGGGGTCAAATTGACCCCAAACATAATAGGAGGGTTAATAGGACACCTCAAATGCTTTGTAGGCTATCCACATTAGGGGGAAAGAAATCGTTCTATGAGTCCAGATGATTTTGTTTTACCTACCAAGAGTGCTTCTGACTGATTTCCTGGTTTTTATGAGTTGGACTGGATCTCACTTTCAAAGACGGCCAAGAACCAGGAGGAGGAGTTCCGCCAAATCTTACTTGTTTGTTTATGACGTGGAAGGATGCAAATACACAACCAGACTTAACACTGGATTTGAGACTTTAACAGGAGACCAATGGACTGAATCAGTCATACTTTAGATCAGGGCTATTGAATTTCAGATTCAATTGGGCCAGATTTTAAATCCAGGAAATGTAGATGGGCCAGACATTTTCAGCAGTTTATTTGAAACCTTTTAAAAATATTTGTGGAAAATATCTGACCTAGGCACATCACATCAATAGTGCAGAAAATGAATAAAACAGAGTGCTCATTCTCACTCATTGCAGTTTAAACACACTGGTCTGGCATTTGGAGATGGTGGTAAAATAAAATAAAATAAAATAAAATAAAATAAAATAAAATAAAAATAAAGGATTTTCCAGTCCAGGCAGGGTTACCCTGATGGTTTTCATGATCAGTTACAGTGTTGGGGGTTGACAGAGACATATCTTCAGATTTTTTTTTTTTTTTTTTTTTTTCCAGATTTTAGACGCTCGCAGTGCTGTAACTATTTAGGCAACACAATAACATTGCTATTAACAGATATTTTTATTACAATTACAATATTGATATTGCTATTAAAATAGTCTATTTAATTCAAGCTCGCTGGGCCACTCAGAGTTTGCCTCAGGGCCAGATGTGGCCTGTGGGCTGGCCTTCCTACACATTTAGATCTTTAATTCTGTCCTTAAAGGACCGTACCAGTGATTCTGCATGTTCAGCATTATTTCTACAAAATGTATAAACTTCACATTTCTGCAGTTTTTATTTCATTTATTTATTTATTTTTTACAAAGCAAGCACTTTTATGTTAGAACTTGGATATCCTGCCACTGGTTTCCATTCATTCCACTATCATATACAGCACTGTTGTGTTTTGAGGCCTTGAATTGGGTGGAGTCAAACTAGCCCCCAGAAAGAAGCAGAACATTATAAGTTGGCTGTTTCAACCAAAAATTCAAATTTGAAAATCGAGGGATTTTGATTAAATGTTGTGAAATTTTTAGTACCCCTGAATGATTTGCAAAGTGATTTGTTGTGATTTAAATGTGGGTAAATTGTAGTAAATGGGCCAAACATGCAAAATTACTGATACATGGATTAAAATGGTACATTCCCTGCTTGAAGGATGCCACTACCATAATGTAAATATGCCTGATCTAGGAGGATGAAAAATGTGTTGTTTGTTTGTTTTTGTTTTTCTTGAGGCTATAAGCCATTTGCTGCGACCTAAGTTCACCTCAATCTGCCAAGCTCTTATTGCAAACCTGTATTTACCTTTTTGAGAATAAAACTTCACTCACAGTTCATTCCCTTGGTTCTCCATATAAACCGTACACCATATAGCAGTGATCCCCAACCCAGTCCTCAAGATCCCCCTGTCCTGCGGGTTTTGGTTTCAGCTCTACTCTTTCACACCTGCTCTTTCACACCTGATCTATGTAAGGGCTTCATGCTGATTGGTTGAAACAGATCTATCAGAACAGGGCATGCATGAAGGTGCATGGGCAGGGGGATCTTGTGGACTATTGCCATATGGTGTGTATATGTATATAGATAGAGAGACAGATATAGACAGAGAGATAGATATACAGTGCTCAGCATAAATGAGTACACCACACTACATTTGTCAGAAAACCTTTAGTGTCCTTTCAGAATCAACATTTTCTGTGGGTTACTATACTACAAAATACTGCCACAAATGTGAGTCACTGATTGCAAACAAGATTTGTTAATTTGCACACACAAAAAAGTGTTTTTCCTAACAAATTCATTCAAGCCCATGTTGCAAAATTGAGTACGCCTCAATTAAAGTCTTAGGAGGAAAGCCAAACGTAAGACTACAAAATTCTAATTAACAAGAATTCAACCACAGGTGAGTCTAATTATTCATTTAAGAGGTGTCCAGCAGACAGGTGACTATAAAAGGGCATTACTTAACAAAGAAAACCCCTTCCCATTTCATGCTGTCAGCAATGGCACCACATGGAAGAGAAATGTCATCAAACCTGCGAAAGGAAATCATTTCTTTGCACAAAAAAGGTGAGGGCTACAAGAAGATCAGCAGAGCTTTACATATCAGTCAGAATACTGTAGCAAAAGTGATCCAAAAATTTAAGAAAGATGGAAGTGCAACTATCTCACAGGGACGTCCAGGCCGCACACGGAAGTTAACATCTCGACAGGAGCGCCTTCTGATGAGAAGGGTTGAAGAAAATCGCCATGCAAGTTCACTGCAGTTAGCTAAAGAAGTAGAGAGCCAAACTGGAGTGACTGTTTCACGTGACACCATACGGCGCACACTGCAGAGGAATGGCATGCATGGGTATCGTCCACGAAGGAAGCCTCTCCTAAAGCCCAAGCACAAAAAAGCACTTCTAGAATTTGCCGGGGCCCATGCTGGAAAAGATGAAGACTACTGGGACTCTGGAGTGATGAGACTAAGATCACTGTTTTTGGAACTAATGCCTACAGTGAAATATGGTGGTGGCAGTGTCCTTATGTGGGGCTGCATGAGTGCTGCTGGTGTCGGGGAGCTGCATTTCATTGATGGTATCATGAACTCACAGATGTACTGCTCTGTACTGAAAGAGAAGATGCTACCATCACTCCGTGCCCTTGGTCGTCGTGCACTTTTCCAACATGACAGTGATCCAAACACACACATCTAAAGCTACTGCTGCATTTCTGAAGATGAACAAGGTGAAGGTGATTGAATGGCCAAGTATGTCTCCTGATCTGAACCCAACTGAACACCTATGGGGAATTCTGAAGAGACAAGTTGAGCATCACTCTCCATCCAGCATCCAGGCTCTAAAAGAGGTTGTTCTTGAAGAATGGAAAAAGATACATGTTGCAATATGTCGCCAACTTGTTCATTCCATGTCTAGAAGACTTGGTGCTCTCCTTAAAAATCACAGCGGTCATACAAAATACTAGATGTAGTTTTTGTTGCTGGGTGTATTCATTTTTGCTTTAACTAATTTGAATAAAACTGAAGATTTTGTTATCTAAGTCACATTATTAACCTTAATTTCATATTACGGAGTTAAACAAGTGTTCAATAAAACTCAGCCATGTGAAATTTTTGGAAAATGTTATTGTGTTCATTGAGATATGGATAAAAATCTTACTTTTCGAAGGGGGTGTACTCATTTATGCTGAGAAGTGCATGGATATGTTTGAGAGCCGGGTTAAGCGTGTCAGTGTCACGTTTAGCCATGCCTATATCTATATGCCTGAGCGTGTAAAGGTTACGCTTGTGTGGCGTGCAGTTGCAGCCGTTTCACCAGCAGGGGGCGAAGATTTACACCAATTTTAACTTCATGTTTTACTAAAGTTGGGAAATGTTAGGGCTGGTCATGGTTTTGTTACTTTTGCACGCGTCCGGTCTATTTCTATATTATAATGTTGCTTTGGCGCACCTCCAGCGTTAACCTATATGCGCATGCGCGGACCGCAAATGAATCACAACAGGTAAAGTCAGGCAAGGCGTGGATCCATGTCAAGTCTGACCAGTATGGAAAGCGAGATGAATATTGACCCTCCCGGCTTTCCATAGAGCAGTGTTGCAGCTGTATGTCAACACGTGGAGCTGGCGGGGTTCAGCTCGCCAGGGTCCGCTCATATTTTTAGCATTTTAGCTCTCCTCCGCCCGGCCGAGGTCCATTTAAAGCCACTGTGTCGTTTTGGCGCACCTGTACGCGTCAGTGTGCTGTGGAGGCTCTCTGTCTCCGGTGCTGGTGAGTGAGACTGTCGACTAATTGTCAAATGAATTAAAGGCAAATAAAACGACAGTCGTGGATGTGGATGAATCCCGCTGCTTAGTTCATGATGAAATATGAGCACATGAGCCTTTCTGTGTGCAGTGTCCCAACTCAGTTCTCTTCCACTAAAGCTGCAAGAGGGATGAGCATTGCTTTTGTTTTGCTCTGTTCAGCAGACTAATCAAAAAAAAAAAAAAAAACCTTATTTGAAATTTTGAAGTGAATTAGTATTTTTTGTACAAACAATGAGGCCACTGACATGTCGAATTCATATATCAAGATTAAGAATCTAAAAATGGAAAAAAAAAAAAAAAAAAGGATTAAATTACATACTTTCTATTCATGGTTTCCCAAAAAAAGAGGACATTTTACTTGTAGGAAAAACTTAGGTTTTTAAAATTTATTTCATGTATTACTACTCAAATGGTGTACCTACATATTATCTGTGACAGGGTGGTACACGAATGGCTCCCATGTCTGAATAAAAAGGAAAATATTGATAAGGATTTTATGCCTGAGGTGGGAAAATATGTTTTTTTTTTTTTGTTTGTTTGTTTGTTTGTTTGTTTTAAGAGGCTTAAGATGCCTTTCATGTTGTGGATTTTAAAAAAAAACAAGTTTGCTCTTGATGAAAATTTTGAAAATTGCAAAGTGGAGATGGCACCCGTTTCGTAGAATGACTCACCTGGCTGTTACCACCAGCTGAACACACCTCTCTCTCTCTCTCTCTCTCTCTCTCTCTCTCTCTCTCTCTCTCTCTCACACACACACACACACACACATACACAGACACCTTTTCTATCTGTCTACACCTCTACATAGTCATCAGTTAAGTATTACTTTGATATTTTTCAGTCCTGTTCACTCATGATTTATTTAAGTAAAAGTACATCGTATAATATGTATGTGTGTGTGTGTGTGTGTGTGTGTGTGTGTTACTGTATCTCTGCTAGACATGCCGAGCCAGGGGTCCACAATGAAAACGTGCGTGGTGTGCCGCACGCAGCTCTACGTCGCGTGCAAAACCTGCAAAACCTGCAAGGCAGAGCAGCCGCACAAACTGAGGCTGAAGAGGAAAATGGAGAAGTTCGATCAGAAGCGGGACAGCTGGGTCAGCAGCAACCTGAGAAACCGGACCACCTCGCACATCCGTGATCAAGCTCACATCTTGGTACACACATCAAGTCCCTCTTATTGTTTTGATAGATTCTGTTGGCAAATGTTGCTATAAGTTTTAATATTCATATTTCCTGTGTGTGTGTCCTGGTCTGTTTAGCTCGAGAAGTTGCAGTCCCTGGGAGTTCGGGCTGTCGTGTTCATGTCGAAGCCCAGAAAAAAGCCAAACGCCTGGGTATCCGAGGTTTTAGCGCCTCGTTGCCAGCTGACAGAGACGTCCACGGCATGTCTCGATAAAATGAAGGAGCTATACGACTTTGTCATTCAAGGTAAGGTTGTTTTTTTTTAAGATATATTTATATTTTTTAATTTTTCAAAAAAACAAAAAAGACAATGACAGCACCACATTTCACATAACATCCAATCCAATCCAAATCCAAATTTATTTATAAAGCACACTTAAAACAACCAGGTTGACCAAAGTGCTGTACACAGGGATAAAAGACATCAGAACATAGAAGAAACATAAAATCATAAAAAGAAAACGTAGATACATAAAAATGTAAAAAACATAAAACGTACAAAGTGTAAAAACATAAAACATAAAAATATAAAAATATAAAACATTAAAACAAAAAAAACAAAACATAAAAATATAACAACCATAAATTACAAGATTCTGCAGCTCTCAGGCTGGGTTAAAAGCCAAGGAGTAAAAGTAAGTATAATAACATAACAAAAGAGACATTACAATGATACACAATTTAAGACGAGAAAAAAAGAAGGGGGGGTTGGGGGGTACAGATAAACTTCGAAGATGATGGTGCGAGGGCATCATCGCGTTAGGCAGATCCTTCAACATTTTTCTTTAAATCAGTTCAGTTCAACAAAATCAGATCAGGTATTCAAGGTCAGGTTTTTTAAAAAGAAGATTCTTTCATGGTTGATTTTTCAGCCTTGTGGCGAGCAGCATTCTCTTGGCCGCTGAATTAAATGAACTGTTATTCAAAAATCTTACGTCTGAGCAGATTTTTCAGCTCAGGCCGTCACATATTGTGTGTCCAGCTGTAACACAGGTGGAGACACGTAAAAATGGTAATTAAGTGAAAAAGGAAAATTAAATCTGAGCAAACAAAACAAACGTATGAATGCTGTTAAAATAGACACCACCAAAATGAAACCTGCTATAGAGAATCTGTAAATGTGCGTATTAAATAGGCTCACCGTTCAGAGGTTCAGAGAGTTAAAGATGTAACTTTATGACCTTTTTTTTCTCGTAAATGTATGACTCTAATCTAAATTCTGAGTTTTTTCTCATATTTTTTTCTCTACAGTGGCACTGATACGCCGTCATCCTCCCAGGATACTTTAAAGCAAAAAAATATGTAGGAGAGTCATAAATACTCTAAAATATTACGAATTCATTATTATTATTATAACGTTCCTACATGGGATGCTACAGACAAATCGATTATTTGAGTCACCATTCGAGGAAACCCTCTGGTGGACTCAAGATCAGCACAAATCCCCAAAATAACTGGCAGAGAAGAAGAAACAGAAGGCAACATGACACTGAGTCAGCGACTACAAGCTGTTTAAAAATGATTAAAATTAACTAAAAATAAATGCCTCACTGTACCAGAGGCGGTGTGTTGCAGCAGAGGGCCCATGTGTGTGTTTTTAACATTGCATATTAAATATTAAATCCATCAAATCCATGTATACTCATGATTCTGTAGTTAAAACTGTCAAGTTAACCCAGGCGCTTTGAGCAGCTGTGTAGAAATTATTAATGTATATATTTCCAAATGTCTAATACTCTACTGTAATAAATGAAACGCTATATTGATCATATTTATGGTTGCACTTGTAATTTTCAAATTCCAGCGATACAGTCACATCGTACGTGCAAATTAATTTCAGCGGGTGCATAAAGGATTATTTTTGTTTGAAGCTGGACTCCCTGGAACTGACAGGCGAAACGTTTTATTTAACTCCAGGAGTTTATGTCGGTCAGAATGCAATAAGACAGGCAGGGCTTGATCTGATGAAGCAGCATTACAGTCTCTTGACATACTGGCACTTACAGTTAAGAAAATCATGTTATTTACACAACACTAACTGATTCAGGAACATCTTACTCACACAGAATGTATGGAGCGCTTGTTATTGGGCCAGATGCTCTTTTTTGGGTGGACGTCAGCTCTGTAACTCGCTCAGTTCTTTCTCCTGTGGAGGCTGGACCCCACAAGGTGCTGCAGGAAAACCGGATGAAGCCTTGTCAGCCCCAGCTAGACCACCGATGGTCCCTCCAGATCCCCAAGCAGAGGCGTCTCGCCTTCGTCCCTCAGCAGCTCCGACTAGACCAGCGACGGCCCGACGAGCCCGTCAGGCTGCGGCGTCCTCGACCGTACAGCCGGCGCGACCCAGAGCTTGCCAGACCTTTCCACATTCCCAAGGACTGCCGGCAGCGTCTCCAGTTTCTTCTACAAAAGGTAATCAGAAAAGGAGCTACATGACTAGATGACTAGACTATTTTCTGTAATGTCAAAGTGTGTGTTTAACGCCACATTTTTCCCTGGTCATCCACCACGCCGACCCTGCAGTAGATTTAGGCCGCTCAAGTTCCTCCACCCCAAACTCAGCCGGCCACGCCTTTATGGAGCTGCTTTGTGCACTGGGTGCTGATGCTGATGCCAGAGGAGGTTTGGAGCTCTGCAGGTACTGAGGCGGCAGAGCGTCGGACACTTTTACGCACTATGAGCCTCGGCGCTCGGCGACCCCGCTCTGTAACTTTACGTGGTGCCACCCCCTGGTGGCCGAGTCGCTGTGGCTCCTAAACGCTTCCACTTTGCAATAATCCCACTTCTAGCTGATGGTGGAATATCTAGGAGGGAAGAAACTTGAGCAGCTGACTTGTTGCAGTGGTGGCTTCCTGTTCCATCACTATTCCAGCAGCACGCATAACATGCTTTTATATAAATGTCTGGTACATTTATATATGTATTTATATATGTATTTATACATATATAAATGTCTGGTACAGTTTTTATTGTAAATTTGTTGTGGTTCACATGAATTTTGACAGTTTTCACATCCTTTAATCATTTTTACATCTTTTAAATGTTTCCCTCTAACAGAAGAAGCTGTGGATGAAGGCCGTCCGGCTGCCGGCGCCGTGCTTCCTCGGAAAAGGAAAGGTGTGTTTATGCACTGTCTGTAAATTCATACACATAAAGTGGGTCTCAATAACATGATGAAGAAATGGTGAGAGGCCGAGGTAAACTTCCAAGGATGGTTTTCCTCAGTGTGTGTGTGTGTGTGTGTGTGTTTCAGTGTTGCCTCAGCAGCTCCTGGTGATTAAAGAGGAGGTTCCCCCTGAGCTGCAGGAGCAGACACCCAGTCAGGACCCGGAGGAGCCCGAGCTCCCACACATTAAAGAGGAAAAGGAGGAAAAGGAGGAAGTCTGGGCCCAGCTGCAAGACTTCGATACCACCGAGTTCCCATTCACTGCTGTCGCTGTGAAGAGTGAAGATGAGGAGGAGAAAGCTCAACCCTCATTGCTTCATCCAAGCCGAAGTGAGGAGAACCGAGAGGCCGAGCCTGTCGCCAGCAGCTCCACTGAACAGATGGAGACAGAAACTGGCGGAGAGCGAGCATTTACAGCCAGCTAGTGATGAGCAGCTCCTCTTCTCTGAACCTGATGTGACAAAAGAGAGAAACCGTCTTCCTGCTCTGTCACGGACAAAACAGGAGAGAAACTATCGAGTTGTTCTGTTTGTGGTTTAAAAAAAAAAAAAAAAAAAAACTTTACACAAAGAGGCTCCTTGAATAGACACGAGATGCTGCAAAGAGAGAGAAACCACTCAGCTGCTCACACAAAGGACACACATGAGAGTCCACACAGGAGAGAAACCATTTAGTTTCTCAGTGTCTGTTAAATGTTCGGTTCAGCCCTGATTTGGTGCTTTGGACTTCCTGTACAGATGTGATGTGGCTTCAGCCGTTTACACTGTGACGCCATGAGGACTGGATCGGATTTATCCTGTAATTTTATTTTTCTTTCTCATGTTTACAGACGTTTACAGGCGGATGACTAGGCTTTGGCCCCCCGCTAATTTGTTTTTTTTTTGTTTTTTTTTTTTTGATGGCTGCAGTGACCCCACTCATTAGTTTGCCCTGCCCCTTAATGACATTTGTGAGTTGCGTTAAGTTCAGGATCACAAATATCACAAAATAAACTGAGTTTGGTTCTAATATCTATTCACTTGAAACGTGAGCAAATTCACTTGAATTTAAAAAAAAAAAAAAAAAAAAAAAAAAAAAAACATGGGAAACAATGCAATTAGCAAATTAGGAAGAATAGCCCAAAATTTAACAAGAAATCAATAAAAACCTAAAAGTAACCTGAAAAAGACCAGAAAATTAGATGGGGAAAAAAACAGCATAAAATGACAAAAATGGGAAAAACGCACAAAAACAGGAAAGAAAAAAGGAAAAGTAAAGAAAAGAAGTGAAATGAAATGACGGGGGGAAAAAACAATACAGGAAAAATTCCTATAATTTGTTAGATAATAAAATTACCACAAAATTACCTCATGAGGGTTTTTTTAATGTTTAAAAAAACAAAAAAATTACAGTAAACAAAGAAAACACCACAAAGAGAGAAATTGCAGGTAAAATGAAGACGATCAAGCTTACAGATGGTGATGTGTGGCTTTTACAGTTCTCTGCAGTTTAAATCAGAAAAACATATATATATATACTTTTTTTTCCCTATCAGCGGACATTTATAAAAACACAGGGTACAATTATTATTTCTTGTGCCACAAAGCAAGAGAAGTCTTCATGCAGAATCCAACGCAGAGTTTAATGTATAAACAACTGAGAACCACAGACGATACATGACTATACTGTGATAAAAGTGCAGATAAAGTCATGTAAATCCTGACGCTCATGAATCACTTCACAGGGCCACACAGCGGCGGACTTCCCCTTGTTTCTGTTTTTTTCCCCACTGAAACATCTCCACTTGCATGTTGCTGATTTACATTTCTTGTCAGGAAGGTTTTTGCTCCCCGCTGACAGCATTCCTGTGAATTAGCATGAGATCAGACTGCATTGTGATGCTGCCGGGATTACAAAATACCCATTTCCACCGCCATTGTCCCCTGTGATTGTAGCTGGAGGATCGTCCAGCTCAGCCAGAGCAGTGGGGGCGGGGGGGGCGTGGGTCCCACCGGGCCTTACAGCAGGTAGCCCCCGCGCTTTTATTCTGAAGCAGCAGATTCCTTTACATCCATAACTTCACCAGAGACTGCAGGAACATGTGGGTCTTAAACAGAGATGGAAACATGCAAAGAAAAAACAATCAGTGGTTTTCAAACGCTGGTTCACCTGCAGGTTAATTAACATGTAAAGCCAGGCTGGATGGGCGAGAGAGGATATACATGTGTATGGAGAGTGGGGGAAGGGAGGGAGGGAGGGGTAGAGAGAGAGAAGAAGGAAAAGTATTTCTTCAGGCTGTTCTACTTGTTAAGGGTCTAACAGCTAGTTTATGATTGATAGGGACAAAAAAAAAGTGGAGTAAAGATTCAAGTCTAGGTTTCTTCACCTCCTCCACATATTTTCATGACATGGTGCTGTGTGTGTGTGTGTGTGTGTGTGTGTGTGTGTGATCCAAAAACTGACAACAGTATAGCCTAAACCAGGGTGTTTTTCAAACTGGGGTCCCCCAGGGGTCCTTGAGAGGGTCACAGAGATTTACCAGCAAGAGGAAGAAGAAATTAATCTGACTTTTTTTTTTTTTAACGACATTCTGGAAGTTAGAACAACAAGGAAAAGATTTCTTCAAATCCAACAGTGACTCTCTCAGCAGGGAGTCTTTATCCTGTTAAAGCGGGTCCGGACTATTGTGAATGGATTTTGGGGGTCCTTGACTTAAAAAAGGAGGAAGTCAGGAAATCCTGGCCTAAAATATACATTCACTTATGTTCTATTGAAAAAAGGAGCCAACCTGTTACTTCTACTGATGATATTCCCTCAATAAACCAAGAGTTTTCATTCAGAAATCTGTAGATTAATTACATACTTTATATTGCGGCACTGAACAATGCAATGTGTAGACGGCGTTAGTGTAACACACAGTCTCACTGCCATGAACGTCTGTCACAGCGGCTGAAGAACAACTTGAAATACAGCGCAGTTAAAAGTTTACAAGCGCTCACCTCCAGCTTGTGCCTCAACTCGCTGTTTGTGAGAGTCACAAATGTCCAACAGCTTTTCCTAATTTGAGATAAACCTGACTGATAACTGAGTGCTGACCTGTTTACATATGAACATGGACTGATAGATGTATTTGCTCTGTCACTTGAGAGACAGATAAGTGGCCTGATGTTGATTTTGCGTGGTCAGCCCGGGAGAGAGAGGGAGAGAGAGAGACAGAGAGAGAGAGAGAGAGAATGGGAGAGGCTGCAGGATGAAGAGAAAACCATTTAAAACGACTGAGAAAAGGCAGCTGTGTTCAAAAACAAGTGGCATTTCTGTGAACTGAATTATTTCTGTCTGAAAGAGTTTAATTGTTTCTTCCATTGGTGTCATTTTATATCACAGCACATTACTGAAGGGGGAAAAATGCCTTGTTTCAGTGCTGGGGGGGTGGGGGGGGGGGGCATTCATTCATTCATGCCCTCAATCCCCCCTAGCATTTGTTACACATTGTCACACAACATAATGTGACACAATGTAATATTTTGTAACATGGCAACAGTATGACCTCAGTTTTCATGCCAGTGAATCCCATTTGAGATGAATTGACTTGAGAAGCACTGAGAAAGAGGGGGATATGAGAAAAGAAAGAGAGAGAGAGGAGGGAGTGGTACAGAGAGGAGGACAGAAGACAGCTGGAGGAGCATGTAATAATGTTTTTATCCTCATTATTATTACTATTATTTTCTTGTGTCCTAGATCAATGTAAGACCAAATAAACGTTATAGTTTTTATGATTGATTATTTTTGCTGATTTGCTAAGAATTTTCTTGTTTCCTTCTGACTGCTATCTTTTTGTTTTGTTTCTTTCCATTTTTCAAATTTTCAGATCATTTTCATCATGATTTTTTTTTTTTTTTTTTTGTAATTTTTTTTGTAACTTTTTACTAAGTTCTTGCTAATTTGCTCGTCATCTTCAATCAGTTGATCAGATCAGTGATTCGGGATCGATGCCAGATTTCTTGAAGGTGTTTAAATGTTTGTGAAATACGCCTGATCTGGACATGACCGCTCTGTTTACTGATCCTTGGTTTCATGCTTTTCGTAACCTTGCCTTTCAAATATGTGCTGAAGGCTACAAATAATATTAATAATTATGTAGTGAAGTCAGTTTCCACATATTTCCCGACAGTCTAATTTCAGCTGCAGAATACAGAGCTATTCATCTGTGTTTAATTCATCTTTATGAGCTACAACCAGACTGATAATGACTAGAGAAAAAAAGTTTAAATATTGTCATCATAATATTTCACTGCAGTTATTTTCATTGTAGCTTTGCTATCAGCAGTTTAATACATTTTAAATTAATTTTCAGCAGTCAAAGTGTTTACAGTAGAGGAAAAAGGACTCCAGCAGACTAAACAGTAACACATCACACAGGTAGTCAGACACAAAATAGGTTTATTTCTTTTTTAAAAGAAAAAAAAAGCAACAACATGAAAATGCGACATGCCATCGAACACCAAAAGATGGATTCACCCCGAGCAAATTCATAATACTGACTATTTTTCCATAAAACTCTTATGTACAGTTTCCTTCACGGTTGAGACAGAAAGACACACAAACCACCTTCCACTGGAAGGAATAATCCGGAGCCGCGGCCGTCGGCGCTCGCTCCACAGCCGCTGGACGCTCCAGCAGATCTGACGGATCCGCTCAGGCCGTCCAGGTTCAGACCAACAAGTCAAAAACGTTTCAGTTTGGTTCGCTAAATCTAAACACACATTTGGAAGGGAAAACTGTGCAAACTGCAGGCCTACATGACCGGGGTTTCCCTAATTCCCTCAGAAGAATTCATGACATTTGGACATTTGTTAGTGTATGACCATTTCTTTAAAAAAAAAAAAAAATCTCTTTTAATAACCTGAACAGGATTGGTGTAGATTTAAAAAACAAGTTGCCAACAGCTACCGACCCATCACACACGACCCAGGGCTGCAGTGATTCTTCTCCTTCTCTTCACACTTTTGTTGGTGTCCTTAAACAAAGATGCAATACTGGACAAAAGAAATGCACATGGGAGCTAGCAAACCAGCTCTTTCTTCATGGCTCAGGTAGTGAGCTGCAAAGATTGTCTCACAGGACAGCCAGCTACGTTATTTAACATATGAAGCAGGGTTCGCATTTTGTCAGCAAAATAATTATTTGGGTTGTAAGGCGGCAGCAAAATTCAAATTCATCAATTAACTGTAAAAGTCAACAGGATCTGACTCACTCCGATCCACATCATCCAAAACCGTGAACACATTTTCAGTGTGAAATCTAGATGCAAACAGGAATTTGATGATGCTTTTCCCCGGAGAACTCTGCAGCAAAACTTCAAAAAAAAAAAAAAAAAAAGATTTTGACCTCATGAAGCTGCAGTGAGACCGTCTGCGACTCAGAGAAATGGCCTTTCTGTGTTTCTATGCTGATGATGTAGGAATATATTCTGCAAAAAAAAAAAAAGTTATGGTGAGAGTTAGAGTTAGCCTTCTTGTCGCTCAGCTCCATGTCCTTTGTTAGGACAGAGGGCCGTGACGTTGCGATGTCTGTAAGAGCAGAAATATTCTGCTGAGATGGTGCATTTACTGTCAGCTCCTCTGTTGGAAAATCCGTCCCCAAGGACAGATCTGTAAACTCTTGTGTGTTTTCTTGTGTTTACACTCAGGCAGCACATGTGGACACAAGCAGTTCAAACGTCCAATCCGCTCAGAGCCGCATCGAGTGGAAACGGCGTCTAAAATGCACATGGATGTCTGTCAGGTGCAAATGCAAATCCAGAGATTTTGTCCAAAACTCCCAATGTTTTGGTCTCACAGCACACAAGTTTTTAATAGTTAGTTTGTTTTTTTGGGCTTGGCAACTGGTGGAGTCCAGAGTTCATTTTGGCCAGGAGGTCGTCCTGTGTCCGTCCAGTGAAACTCTCAGAGGAGGAGGAGGAGGAGGAGAGGAAGAAGCAGCATCAGATACAGGAAGCAGCCGGTCTGAACCGCCCTGACGCCCGACGAATGAAAC
Organism: Myripristis murdjan; assembly: GCF_902150065.1. NCBI lineage: Eukaryota > Metazoa > Chordata > Actinopteri > Holocentriformes > Holocentridae > Myripristis > Myripristis murdjan. The sequence continues at coordinate 32,448,311 of NC_043993.1, forward strand.
CAGTGCGCCTCGTCAGAATCATCTGGAAAACAGAGAGAGGAGAGGAAGTGAGGACGGGACTCGGTAAAATACTGTGATATCAAATGTTGGGGGGAAAATATAATCTAAGTGATAGACAGAAAGAAAAGTGTCTCATAGCAACTGCCATGCCTCTTGACTCTGATTGGCTGCTTTTCTCAAACAATTTCTAGGATTTTTTTTTTTTAGCTGTTTTTTTTCCTCCTGCCGTTGCTCCACTAATCAAAACTCCCATGACACATTTTCAAATTCCATGACTTTTCCAGGATTTCCATGGCCAGAGAAACCCCGAGCGCCACGTGCGCATTTACAAACTGATGGCTGCCCGTCACGCTAATCCACAAACGGGACGACTGGGCGGTGGAGCTCCCAGAATGCACTGCAATGCGACGGGTTTTGACAGCACATTTGCGGGCTGTATTGTTACGCGGGGAGTGCGAGCCGAGCGGCCGTCTGTCAGGTGTGAACGGGCGAGTTTGAACAAAGCAGAGATCTGAGAGGGGTTGACGGCCCATCACAGTGACAACAATACACACACACACACACACACACACAACCACAAGACAAATACATGAGGCACAGGAGCCCTTTGACAGATAATGACATTCAAAAATATATGTATAAAAAAAAAATAACTACTTTAGCCTATGAAGTCTTTTTTTATTATTATAGATGCTCTGATTTCTTTCTTTCTTTCTTTCTTTTTTTTTTTTTTTACACTTTTTACACTTTTGTTTGGATGAAGGTCTTTTTAAAATTTTCATTTATTCATTATGCATCCTCACAGACCAAAGTAGTGATTTTGAAAATGTAAAAATAGACAAAAAAAGAACAGATGGTGACTGTTTGCACTAAGCTCTGTTTGCAGGAATCTGTCACTCAGGATGATTCAGTTTTAATAAAAAAAGAGAAGATTTTTGATGACGAATGTCTTGAATTTGTTTTGAAAAGTTGAAAATAAAGTGGCCAGCCTAAAAAAAAGTCAGCCGCCTTACTTCTTGTGCAAACGTCAGAGTGACGTTACTGATTACGGCATCGGCCAAAACAAACTGAGCATCATGGGTGAACCTGAACCTCCACGTCAGAGCTCGCTTCCTCTGACGGGTCGGGGTGTGTGTGTCGCTGCTGCTTCGGTGTGTAAAGCCACATCGAGGCAGGTGTGGAGGTGGAGGGTGAACTTACCGCAGTCTTCGTGGAAAACGTGGGGGAAGCAGTGCAGGGCGCCGTAGCCGCAGCGGCAGTACGAGCAGCCCTTCTGGACCCACTCGCCGTGAGGAATCAAACCGCAGCTCCTGAAACACACACACACACACACACACACACACACACACACACACTGAGAGTCAGCACAGGGCAAACACACAGCAGCTGCACACTGACAAAAATGAAGGAGAACCAAAAATGGCTCTTCAGAGTGATATTATCAAGAACCTTTTTTTAATGGTTGTTTAGTCATTTTAAACTGGTAATTTTATTGGAATTTATTTGCAATTTTTTTTTTTTCAAATGTTATGGTGTTTCTTTTAAGAAAAAAATGATGGTAGTTTTGTGATTTAGTGATTTTTTTGTTTGTTTTTATATAAAATTTTCAGGTACCTTTCTGGTCATTTTGAGGTGGTTTTCTTGTAATTTAAAGGGAAATGTGTCATGTTTTTGAAAGAAATCAGGGTCTCAGAGAGCTGCGTGCGGTGGAAAGGGTTCTACCTGATGCGTTCGTCGTACTCGCAGCTCCTCCCGCTGAAATACTGCGGACAGGCACAGAAACTGCCCAGGATGCAGGTTCCTCCGTTCTTGCAACACGTACGACTCTGCTTCGCACCTTCACACACAGAACAAGACAGGACATTAGGACTCAAACGAAGTGAGAACGGTTTCCTCCCGGCGCTCCGCGGCATGCAGAGCGAGCCTCAACGACTCCACAGGGTGCAAAGCGGCTCTCTCTTTTCCACACTGAAAAAGTGGAGTTTCCTAAAATCCTGCTGTGTTTATCCAGTTTAAAATGTCTGTAACTTGGTGCACAGGACTCCGTCAATTCCTCTCAGGTTTTCAGCAGACCCCCCGGGGCCTCCCAGTGGACCCCAAGGGGCCCCAGACCTCGTATTGAGCCCTTCCCTGCCAGTCTGTGAAACAAACCAGAGTCTTCATCTGGCATTCCTGTCGCCCTCTGCTTATCATCAGCTCCCCGTAAAACCACACACACACACACACACACACACAGAGCCAGTATTTGTCTGCTAGATTCAGCTCAAACATCCAAAATTAACACAACAACAAAAACACACAAACTGTAAAGCGGCAGCGGCCTGCAGAATGCCTCCAGCTCCTCTTGCTCTCTTTTTCCTTTCAAGCCTTTTTTCTTTCTGTCATTCTCTCTCTCTCTCTTTTTGTTATGGACAGAAAAATTGTGCCTAGTGTAAAAAATGTGTAAAACTGCCTTTTCCTTTGTGCTGTTTTTCTCAACAACCAATAAAATATCCCCACAAGCGTCACATTCATTTGTGTTTTAGACAGTAATTTTGTCTAAACCAACACTTTTCCTGATTCCTATAATTTCCCATCATCAACTCAACATTAACTTCCCCTAAACTTCTGATTTGTTATTTTTAAGAGGAATATGCTGCAAAAACTAAGTCATACAGTCTCATAGACAGTGGCAAAATCTTATTGTTCTTCAATCCCATTTGTGTCCAACTTGTTTCCAGAATTTTCCTGAGTCCAGAGTCATTTTCTTCACCCTAATGGGCTGATCTCTCTTATTCTGCCTTTTTTCCATGAATTCATACTGAATCAAGTGAAACTGCTTCGGAAACAAGTGGGATTCTCATCCTATTGATGTTTTTTTTTTTTTGGGTCATTCCAGATTCCCCGCTGACCCCCTCAGAACCAGCTGTTTTTTCTACAGTATCTTTTGCAAATTCAGTGAAGCCACACAAAATCTTACATTCATACTATGACTATTTTCTGAGTTACACGTCCTCAAAGTTCATACAGGTAGGTCAAAATTTCTAGCTTTTTTGAGACCATAACTTCATGCCTAATAGAGACAGAAGCTTTAAATCACGGGTAGAACCTGAGCCTGATCACAAAATGTGGCTAAAAATGAGACCTTTCATCTGCCAGAACTTGTTTTAACCGGCCACCAATCCCACAGGGTGATACGACCCTTTTTTGTTTTCCCAAAATGCACTTTTTCCAGTTTTCTCTGATGAATTATCAGAAAACTCCAGGATATCAGCGCTTGCTTCTATCACCTTGTGTCACAGACATGAAACTGGTCCAGTTTTGCTGTTGAAACTTTCATTTTTCACAAGATACTGATGCTCAAAGTTGGTTACAGAGAAAATTGTGCTGAAGAAAAACCAGATTTTGGCTCAGGATTGTGACGCTGAGGATGGATGATAGACTGACTGGGTTGCAGTTTTGAACAGAGCTCAAGTGTGTCTTTCAGCCCTGAAAATATCATGCGTCTGTCTCTGTTAGGAATGAAGCTATGGGGCTCAAAATGGTAGAAAAACCAATGCGAATAAAGAAGTGTGAACTTTTGACCTACCCGTATGAACTTTTGAAAACCTGCAACTCAGAAAATATTCATGTATGATTGTGCATGGCTTCACTGAATTTAAAAAAAGACACAGCAGGAAAAAGGTGGGAGATAACTGTTGAATTTCCGTGACCCCAAAACAAGATTTGACCCCTGAATATGAGAGACTTTCAGTCCTGTTCACAGAGCTCCTCTCCCTGTCCGTCCTGGTATCTACACATTTAGATGTTATGGACTTACTGCCGGTGAGGCCGATGAAGGGCAGGACAGCCCCAGCGTCCCGGTGTTTCCGGTCCCCGCCGTGTGGGGCGCCCACCTGGGCAAACTGTCCCAGGAAGTCCTGAGAGGTCTGGAGGAGTTTCCCCTTGGAGGCGGCGGTGGACGTTTGGCCTCCGCTGCACTCCTCTTCCTCACAACCTGACAGAGGAGAGAGAGTTAACATCCTCAATGCACAGCGCCACACCGGCCATCTGCAGAGTGTGTGTGGAGGAGTTTAAAAAAAACACACACACACACACACACACATAGGGTCAGGGGATGTTGAGATAAGGCAGGACGCTCTGAGATAAGCTTCACTGAGCGGGAGAAACCACCAACAACAGCGAGAACAGGACAAACTGATCCCAACTGGCTTTTCAATTAAAAAAAAAATAAAAATCAATTACTCTTCTGAAACCCAGGAGCCCATGTGTGGGTTTCATTTTTCAACTTTTTTTCCACATCCCTAAAAATTTCTTTCCTCTTTTTTTTTTTCTTCAACTGGAACCTTTTGGTAAATTTCTGCTTACTTTCCTGCAATTTTTTTTAAAACTCATATCCTGCTCATGTTTGGCTCATTTCTTGCTAAACACAAGACATCTGACCTCCATCTAGCATCAATGACCTGACATTTAAATATATTATTAGTTGCTTTTTTATTTATAATTAGTTTTGTTGCTGTACTTTTTTTTTTTTTTTTTTTTACTAATTTTCCAATCACCCATTTTCCTCAATTTTTTTCTTTTTTTGGAAAGAAATCAAGTGAATAAGTTAACAAGTGAATTAAATATGTTGCAGTAATTTAGATTTTGGCTCTTTGAATGTTAGGCTACTGAGTGATATCAGGGACCCAAAATCATTACCTGGCCTGCTGTGCATGTTTTGATCAAGCTAATTTTTGTGCTATAATAAGAAATAAAATCAGAACATTAATTTATTGTTATTATTATTATTTTTTTAACAATCAAACACCAAAAGAGCCACAGAAGCAGGCCTACAAGTTGGTGGGAAAACGCTGAACACTGACTGAAAGTGACACCCAGCACAGTGAATATCTGCCTTGGAAAATGGAAATAAATCCAGAGAGGTGGTGAAATCACACAGGACTGTACAAATCCCTCAGGCGGGACAGGGGCTTCTCTCACCTGAAGATGCGGGAGCGGCAGCGGCGGCGGCGGCCTGCAGGCTGAGAGCTGCGGACAGCAGGAGCCTGAAACCACCGCAAACAGCAACACACACTTTATTAACACACAACGCTGCAAACGCTGCTGAAATTAACCTGAATGCAACACGTAACACCAGCCTCGTTTCAGCAAACACTCATCTGTTATCAAGACTGGCAGCCTGTATACAAGGTAAACACATTTAATGCACAAAACTCACCTGAGCAAATGCGTCCAGCTCATTTCCCAGGTAAAAAACAAACAAACAAAAAAAATCAGCTCAAATAGGATAAAAAGATAAATATATAGCCTAATAATAAAAAAGAAAATCGAAATCCCCCTTTTCAAGGTGTCCTACAGTGAATAAAATTGAGTCAAGCTAGAACTTTCCTCGAACTTTCCTTTAAAAAAAAAAAATGAATAAAATAATTCAACATGGAAAAAAAACACGAAACTCTGAGAAAAATACAGACTCTTCGTGATCATCCAGCTCTCCCACAAGAGAGAGGTAAAGAGAGTGACTATAGGTAAATTCGGTCAAAAGTCGAGTCTGGGTCCAGGTGCTGCCCTGAGCTGATGCTGCGGTGTGTTTAGTTTCCTCTGAAACCTCCGGCTCATCCGGCTGATTTTCTCCGGCGGGAGGAGTCAGGAAGCCCCGCCCCTCTCTCATCCTCTTCGCCTTGTCCGCAGGAGGGTGTGTCTTCACAAACCAAACCCACTGAACTTTATTTTAAATTTTAAATTTTAAATTTCAGTGGAGGTTTCAAAGATGCCAGACAGCTCCAGGTGTGAAGTGGCGCACAATGGATCTCCTCTGTTTGCGAGTTTGAAGGGTTTGATGCAGACAGGCAGCACATCACGGACGGGACAGTCCCACAGTGTGGAGGACAGAATCTCTCACTCTGAAGGTGAAGTTAAGGGAAAATCAGTTTTCAGGGAGTTAATAATTCTGTTAAAATCTGAGAAAAACACTTTGGATTTCTCTCTGTAACATTGTGTTGTCAACATTAAATTACAACAAAATGACCACAGTTACACAAAAATTAGTTAGAGAGAGAGAGAGAGTCCAACAATAGAAAATTTACCAAAATTAACCAAAATAAAAAAAACTAAAAAACTAAACAAATCAAAGCAAAACAAAAAACTATATTTACAATTATTTAAATACCAAGAAAAAAATCTTAATAATAATAATAATAATAATAATAATAATAATAAAGAAAACAAAATTACTAGAAAATTACCTGAATGTGTTAAACACACACACACACACACACACACACACACACACACACACACACACACACACAAAATGTTGAATCAGAAAGAAAACAATATTTCCAAAGATAAAATGTCCCATTCCTTTCTGGGACAGTTAAAATTTCCCAGATAAACATGGGACATGTTGTAATTTCATTATTATTTCATTGACTACAAGTTAGCCCACTAGGGGGAGGATGTATTAGGACTGATAATCTGCTAATCCACAGGTCAGACAGCTCTGGAATAACTGGTCTGGTCAGATGAGGATCTCTGCGGCCACATCAAGCCCAGGACGGTGGCCCGACGTGGATCAGACAGCAGAGAGGCTGAGAGCAGAGAGGCTGGAGGGTGAGGCCCGACGCTGTGGGTGTGTTCATGACCGTGCCTGCAGCGCCCCCAGCAGGCCCAGCGGGGCAGATCGTCTGTGACTCACTCCATCAGGGAAACCAAACTTCGGCCAGCAAAGGGTTCCTCAAGAGCCGGGGTTTGAGCCACAACACTGTGAAGGGGATACTTTGGTTTTTAACTATTATAAAAATACAAAAAGCGCTCCAATAGCTCACCTGGAAGTGTGTACCGTGTGTTAAGGCGTCCTGGGTTGCTGGACGTGATTTGTTAATACCAAACGCAATCTTCCAGTGTAACTGATATTCATTTGAAGATATAAAATGACAACTTTTTGTATTAAATCTTCAGTAATTTGAAGCTTCATGCACATTGTATTGGGCTATTAAAAAATAATGCATTTGATATTGAGTGACACAAGATATTAAATGAGATAAGATTATTGGAGCTGCAGAAATATTTCAGGTGATCCTTGATGATTTGGAGGCTGGCACATCTGCTGCAGATGTTTTCACTGATTCATAACGTCTCTCTGTGATCTATGTCTTGCTCATGGATCATCCTCATGTTTTATGATGATGTGATTTATTTCCTATTTTTGTTGTAACTTGTTGTTGTGTGTCTGCTTCACTGTTCACAGGAAGCTCTTGTAAAAGAGATTTTTAATGCCAGTGAGCTTTTCCTGGTTAAATAAATTTAAATGAATTAATAAAATAAAAACATGTGTCTTGACAAAATGGTAGATGGGTATATGAAGCCTTGGAAGAAAAAAAAAATCACCATCGACAACAGCTTCCCACCAGAGGGAGGCAGCAAAGCTGTGGCTATAGTTTCCTAAATGAAGGAGGAGAAAAAGAAGGAGAAGGAGAAGATGGAGAGGGGGGAGAAGGAGAAAGAGAAGGAGGAGAAGAGCAAAGAAAAGTGAAGAAGGGGTGCGAAGAAGAACAAGGAGGAGAAGAGGAAGACGGAGAACAAGAAGGAGAAGAAGTAGGAGAAGAAGAAGGAAGAGGAGGAGGGGACGAAGGAGGAGAAGAAGTAGAAGAGTGAAAAAGTAGCCTACAATGAGGTGAGAAGAAGAAGAGGGAGAAGAAAGAGAAGAAGGAACAGGAGGAGGAGGAGGAGAAGAAAAGAAGAAGAAGAGGAACAGGAACTCCCACCATCTCAGCAACAGGGGACTGTCCTTTTTGTTTGTTTTGTTTTGTTTTTGTTTTGTTTCGGCTGCAGTTGGATAACGTCGTCAGCCACTGTTCGTCCGCAGCTGACACTGCTGTAAAAAAAAACAAAAAAAAAAAAAACCCTCAGTGCCAGGAAATCCTGATGCGTGTGAAGTGCACACAGCTGGCTGATGTGCACCCAGACGGGCCGCTCCTCCTCAGTGCAGCCCCACGCCGCCTCTGCAGTGTTTTTACAGAAACATCCTGCCCGCTGCAGCTCTGAGGACCCGGCAACACCAACACGGCAGAGCGACTGACTTTATAAAATAAGATAAATGATGCTGCTCCTCCCGGCCAGGAGAGCCTACATGGAAAACTCCCGTTGTTTCTCAGGTCTTACTCTTTCCACAGTCTAGGATTTCACTACCACCTGTACAATTCATGCTGCCTTCAAGTGCTGTTGGAAAGATCATCAAAGATTTACTGAGATGTGACACTGAGGGTTGGAGAGCATGGACATTGTCAATAATTCATAGTGAAATAATGTATTAGATTTTAATAATAGTGCAGTGTTTTCATTTGTGTGGCATTTTGTCCTCAGGAATACTCTGTTTGGGGGAAATTATCCTTTTTCTGACCTACCCAGACTGAGACGAGATGTTCAGTTCCATTTTCACCTCTGTACGTCCAGTGGTTTGGTTCCTATGGGTAGCATTTTGTGTTAGCTTAGCATAAAGACTTGAAATCTATGGGAGTCGTTAGCCTGGCTCAAAGTCACACAATAAACCTTAAGCAACTCTGAAGCTGTTTTATTTACACAGTGGATCGTGTGGGCTTGAAATACACGTCTTGGAATTGAACGAAACAAAACAAAACAAAAACAAAAACAAAAAAACGAGTCGGTTTAGCAGACGTTCATTTGTGCCTGATCATAAAACTTTTCCTGAAACCACCCTCATTTAAAAAGAAAAAAAAAAAAAATCCTGTGACATGTCGTAAGTATATGAGAAACAAAACTCTGCTATTCCATGAGAATAAAGTTGTAAATTTATGTAAAAAATAAATAAATAAATAAAATAAAATAAAATTTATGAGAAAAAAACTAAAAAAATCTGAGATTATAAACTCACAAATTTATGAGAAAAATTTCAGAAAAATTGTTTTACTTTTTTTGGTCAAGGAACCAAGAACTGGATTTAGCCAAGAGAAACAATGTGATTCCTTGACCAAAAAAAAAAAAAATTCTCATAAATTTGTGTTTAACGTTTGTTTGTTTGTTTTTGTTTTTCTCAGAAATTTGTGGGTTTATTTTTTCTCATAAATTGACCACTTTAATGTCAGAGAATATCAGAGTTTTTTTCTTGGAATATTCTGCCCCCTCCCATGGCCCAGTAATGTTTTTTCCCTACAATGGCCCTAATATGCCACCATACTATTTTATTATTTAGCGAGATTTTTTGCGGCAATATGGAGGTGAACAGAAAGATATTCTCCTGTAGATTAGCAACCCAGGGGAGCGTAAGTAGCACCTGATGAGTATATTTCACCACCATGTGGACTCACATCACTCCTAAGTCCATAACACAACCCCACACTCTTCAGCACTCGGGCGTACGGCTTTACCCGGTGCACTTAAACGCAGCATGAGGACGCACATCAGGTGCAACAGGTAATTGTGGTCTAAATGTGACGATTGCGCTGTGTACGAGGGGCTCCTGAACGCGACACGGGGAAGGTGGGTTTTTCTCCTCTTTTCAGCCTTCTCTGGGGGTGGGGGGGACAAAGCATTTCCTTTTTTGCCATTTGCATCACACTGCAGACCAAAAAACCCGAGGATGTACATATTTGTGAGGATTAAATCGGGGAGATGTGGAATAGGATGCTCCTGATGCCACAGTAGCCCGCTTCCCAAATCAGGAAAGTGGAAACTGCAGCTGGGAAAAGTTCATTGTGGATATAGCAGCCAAAGTTTGACGTAATTCTTCCGGACATCAAGAGTGGACTATAGTGCCATCATGAAACTATTTCGTAAGGAAAAATAAAGACATCGTCAACGTGAACTTGACAATTAGAGAGAGAGAGAGGAAGAGAAAGAGAGAGTGCAAATTAGGGAAACTTTTACAAGTGGTCTGGCACGGTGGTTAACACTTTTCCAGATGTTTGTAGCCTGCTGTTAAATGCGTTACTGATGCAGACAGCTATTTTGGATATTCCTGGATATGGACTGACATCGACAGAGTAAATAACGTTTTTAATTCATTAGAGAGAGGACGTCGTGATGACTAAAATGTTATTTGGGTGAAGTCCTCGGAAACGCGTAAGGGAAGCCCAATGAGTGGCACACAGACAACACTCACTGACAGGTAAATGCTCTTTTTTTACTCTCAAACTCTAATATTAAAGCTCAGTTCACTGTCACTCTTCCTGCTTGTATGAATACATTGCATTAGCTTTTGACAAGCCAGTAAATCCAGCTTTTTGCTCGCCGGGTAACACCTCACTCTTGTACAAAGGGAAAACAATAACGCGTATCTTCATAGCAAAATCTTGCAGTTTAAAGTTGCCGTGCCTATTGTCAAGTATACATAAATGACAGCAGGTGCCTTTAGACGTCTCATCAATTTTGACGGTCTTCTAGTAAATTCGGCATCCATTTAGTCCACCAAGCATCACGCCATTCCAATAAAAGCTCAGTTTTTAAAGTTGGTTCGCGTCGCAAGCTAACGCCCACAACACTGTATTCAGGGGGGAACAGAAAGCGGCAATAACAGGGCAATCAATTACAACATTTGAATATTTACTGAAATCTGTGGTGTTTGATCGCTGGGTGCACGCCGACTTGAAGAGACGCCTGGAGTCGTCTAATAGTTGTCTTCAGCTGTCCTCTATGAAATATATATGGCTGCCAATAAATACGGAAACTTAAAAATGAAAGATTTTTCAATGCAGCTCGGATGAAGCTTCCATGCGACAGAGGGAGAACGGAAGGGAGCGGGGCTTGGTTTTTCCACAGTTGCGTGAGAACGGGCAGCCTGCTCCAGTTACCTTGCTGTAAATCTGGGCATGTGTCTATTCTTCAACATGAAATAGCACTAAGTCTCAACAGCTGGTTCTATCTATTCTTGAGAGTAGAGGATATGTAGTAAAAACTATAAGGACTTTGGAAAAGTGGCTGCCAAACTCAGTGAAGGGGGGGTTGGCCTTTACTGTCAGTGACAGTTTCCCCCCGGCCCAGCCAGCAGAGGGCATCTGCATGGAATGTTTACTGTGCTTTTGCATTTACCTATCTATTAGTACTTTTCCCACCATTAGAGGTCACGTATTGGTTATTCATAGATGCTCTTAAATGCTGTTTGCAGGTTGTAAATAATAGCGCCGTGATGAGGGATCGGTGCAGTGGCAGAACCTGAGTCTTAACATGGAGATACTGCATCTAGCCTTCGGTGCAGAGGGCTGCTTTCATCCACCTCCTACAAATTTTATTACATGACTATGATTTTCCAGCTCTGCAACCAAACTGAGTATCACCAAAACACACAGCCTGGCATGTTGGGAATATTGTTGCAGTCTCTCTCTCTCTCTCTCTCTCTCTCTCTCTCTCTCTCTCTCTCTCTCTCTCTCTCTCTCTCTCTCTCTCTCTCTTTTTTTTTTTGCCTTGTTCTTGAGAGAGAAATAAATGTAGCCTATGATGAAATTTCACAGTTTGTCTGAGAAGACAGTTTGTGCCAACTTCAGCAGCTTTTGGCAGTCCTCCAGATTCGTAAAAGAACATTAAAGAGGTTAAATGTTGTAGAAATGCGAAATGGATTACTTTCAGCTTTTCAGATTCCAGCCCACTTAAGTCACTTGTGTATTTTTACATTCAGTAATCTGGAGTTTCCTCTGAGGAAACGCCAAAATAAAGACACACATGACTGCCTCGGAAAGTCAAACAAAGTCATTTGATTTCTTGACCTTCAGTCTGCATAAAGATAACATGACCAAGCCATTATAGTACTTCGGTACAGTTGTATAACAGTTTCCCTCTTTTACCCCCATACAGACTATACAACGTTTTAAATCATAACAGACTATGGAAAAGGAAAGTATTACGCACTAAACAGCAGATTTTGACAGATTTTCAGTCTCTCTATGATGCAGGCACAAAACCCTGAAGTCAAACTAAGGAAATGGGCCACAGTTTAGTGTTTTTATGTGCTTAGATAATTGAAAAAGAGTAGATAAGATGGATCAGGGAGGTCCTATACATATTTCTCTGTATAAGTCAAAATCTAGACCAGCATGCCTTATGGATTCACATGTTCAGACAATACCCCTGTGTGTCTACAGATGAACATCACAGATTAACACAGACATATTTTACCCCGGGAAATGTGTATTAACCCACTAGCAGATGCACATATGTCACTGGAAAGCACATATCTTTATAACACAGCTGGCAAACATCCACTTGGACTGAGCAATATATCAATATATAGATATTGTGATATAAGGCAAGATACTATCTGGGATTTTGCATTTGGCAATATCACGATGTGACATAGATGTTGTGTCATCTTGGCCCCCATGGCAGCAATTTCATGACTAACAAGCCAAGACTCATATCTCAGTGAATGGAGAGTTGTCAGTATCTTAATATTCTGACATACATACAGTCATTTCCATTGCATATTTACATAAAACAAATTGTTAACAGTGTTGAATGTTAAAAATACTTTTAAAGCACACCTTTGTCACAGGAAAACGCCTTTTTTCCACTTACTACATGCATGCACCCTCTATTGCTTCACAACTTTAATAACCCCAACCAGCAGCAGTTCTTTAAGTTTGTCATGCCATGCAAGATAGCGACAAGAAGGAGCTGATAGTAGGAATATTACATTATTAAATTATTGAAAATGTATTAGTTCTGCAGCTGTGTAAACCTTAAAGTGTGATTGGTGGACTCTTGCTGAGTACTTGTTGCACTGACTGCCACCATCTTTAGTGTTATGAATACTCCCATTTAAAAGTGGTAGAAATGCTCTGTCTCTATATTAAAGTGCCTCTGGTCCCTCGAGCTTTCAACCATTTGCATCAGTATGTGCCGTTAAACTTTTCATGTTCGAGCTTTGTGAGCTCCACATAGCTGTTTGTGGTCTCAAAGGGCTTTACAGGCCTGCAGGTTTACAACAAACACAACAGGATGACAGTCTTTGACTTGAATGCTCAGAGCAGGCAAGACAAAGCTCAGATAATAAGGAAAAAGGGAAGAAACGCTGAAAAATCGATCAAGAAACAGCCAGTTCCACCTAGCTCCCATCTCGGCTTACCTCATTGGTATTCATTGCAAGTCTGTGGAAGCAGGCTCCTCATGTCACTCAGTTTATGGGAGGTTGGACATTGTTTTAGATTAGTGCATCAATGGCTTGCACCAGAAAGACACATAAAGTTTTTGTTTACTGTCCACAAAAGGAAGCTCCGCATGCCCTATGTATACACTGAACGTCTGCAAGGTGCTGCTTTGCCCTTTTGTGGCCAGCAGGTTGCGACTTCGCTGCCCAAGCCACCGTCTAAGCAACACTTTTGCCTTTTGGATGGTGAAGGTTATTACTGAAGCCTATACTGCATGAGGGGTTTAGTTGCCCGGCAACATTTGTGCCAACTCCAGTAGTGGTTAGGTCACTTCTTGGCCATTTTTCAAGGGTCTCTCGGTAAAAAGAATTCTGCACTGCAGTCAGCCAGGTTTTTCCTAACATTTGTGAGATTTCATCGTCTGCATGTGACAGCCCCCAGCATGGAACATGTTCTCCTATCAAGGGATTTAATCACCCTTTTCCCCTTACTTTACTGCCAAGGCCTCACCAGGGTCATGGTAGGTTTCCATGTGACTCATGTTGCCTGAAGTAGCTAAAAGGGAACAGCAGTTTGGAAGTGTAACCTGGGTTCCCTGAGAGCTGGGGCAGAAGCAAAAGCAACAATAGTAGATCCTCTTGAAGGAAAAATGTGACCCTAAAACACTTCAGCACTTAAAAACAGCTACAGGCCAGCACAGCTCTGGCCCTGTTTTGCAGTTTGGTGATGTATTTTTATTATTCCTTGTATTTAAGTGGCCAAGAATAGACAGTATGGTATCATGTCAAGATATTGCCAGTGCATCTATACTGGAATTTGTTAGCAGAAAAAAGAATTTGACAACATGAACGTTAAACATCAGATTTTGGCCTACATTAGACTAACATTAGACGTGGCCTACATCATTTCTGTTTGAAAAGTCCAAATGTATTTTTTTGTAAATTGGTAACAGGCATTTAATAAAATGAGACTTGCTCACTCGAGCCTCATTTAAATGTGCCGTCAATCAGGCTACTTGTTCTGTTTTTCACATCTGTAAATTATTACTGTAATTTCCTACCAAAGTATGCTGTTACACATCAGCTGAAGTGCTCTAAAAGAAATGCAATGAATGAACATGTATCTCAGCTGCACTTGTGCACTTCTTTTACTTCCATTCCACTTTGTTCACAGCCTCACATCAGTTGAGGCTCAGATTGTTAAATTATTCCAGTGGGTTTCAGAGGGTCAGGCTCTGAGCTGCACTTGATAAATTAATTGAACATGAAGTTGAACTTGAGAGCTGAAGCAGTCGGGGGCTGTTCCACAGTTGTGGATCTGATGTGTGTCAGAAAATACAGACCAGGGGGAAAAAAAACGTTGGCAAAACAACCATCAGGTAGACAGGCGCAGTGCTTAGACAGGGGACTTGGCTGTCCTTCAGTGCATCCTGGGACAAATGTCTGTTTACACTTAAAATGCAATGCAGACAAAAGCGTCCCAGACCGCCTCTGAACGTGGCCTGAGCGATTGGCTCTTCGGAGGCTTTGAGGATGCATTGTGTCCTGTCCACACCTGATCTCACTGGGGCTGGTCACTTCTGATCAGATCACTCAGGACGCATGGTACTGCAACGTGGAAACAGGGCCAAAGAACAAGAGCTTCTTTTTGGACCCACCAAGGGTTTGACATTTCTGCACTGACAGTAGCCAAGAATGCATCGCAGCCACAGCTCACATCCTTGTTGATCTGCTGTCAGCAGTGTGTAAAATACAATGCTCTCTTTATCATCTTTCTTTGGTAATTTGAACCACCAGACATATGTACACAGCACACAGAACTCCCTTCTCTTGGCATTGTCAAAAGATCTGCCTGGAAAAATAGGATATCGGTAATTGCAGGCTCAGAGCCACATTTCATCACAAAATAACTTTATTTATTGATCATCGCTAATTGATGATATATATATATAAAAGTGTAAGAAAATGCAAGGGTAAATAGTTCCTTTAATTGTCTCAATCAAGAGCAGGACTACGTTACATGATGTGGTAAATGCTGGACTTCTGATGATCAAAGCACCCGACTGTGCTGCCCAAACCAAGGATTCATTGGAGACATCTGAGCGTCATAGATGTTCAGGACGTCTGAAAATCTGGGTTTTTCTTTCCTGTTCTGGCTTTTCTGCTTTTCTCTGGTCTCTCCTCCTGGACTGATATTTCCTCAGAGCATCAATGACTGGATCATTCACTTAAAGACCCCATGAAACAGACTCTTTCTTTCTTGATTTGATGTATTTCCTGTTGAAACTGGATGTTTGGACGGGACACGGTGCAGGGAAGGATCATTCACAAGTGCAATAGGACAGATCAAACACTGATCCTAACCCAACAGGATGTCAGTCAAGATTTGTGAAGGTTTTATTGGTTGAAATTTTAATTTACACGCACTAGTGCAGGATGATGTCACCATTTAAGATCCTCTGTTTTACAGGAAGTGCAAGCCACGTGAGGTCATTTCATGGGGACTTTAATTTGGTTCAAAGACACAAAGGAAAGACGCAAAACAAGCATTTGTCCAAAATTAATGTGTCTGATGTAAATGAACTGTCTCATTACCAGTTACATTTTTAGTGCTAAAGGGACTGAGGGATTTTGAATCATTGCGCTTTAATTCATTTTCATATAAATCACAAATGAGGCCCAAAAAGAAAGGGCATGTTCACAGCCAGGAAGTATGTTAAGTTTAATGACTGCAGGCCATGGACCGGCTCTTTTGCTCTGTGTCACAGGGTTTTGCTGATCTGGGTGTTTTCCTGACCCTCCCACCCCCACCCCGAGGCCCTCACTGGAAGCGGTGACATCACTTATAAGCAATGTCTGTCAGGCCCACCAGGCCAGCAGCCCTTCCTGACAGACAGAGCTGCTGGCAGCAGCCATGCAGGACGGCTAGGAACCATAGCTCAGTGTCATTGTACTCCATATACAATATAACAGTCTGGGCCAGCAGCATTTATCTTGATCACTGATTTTTTTTTTTGTGGTTGTTGTTGCTATGACACTAAGTTTTGAGATCCCAGTCCAGCTCATGCAACACTGCGTTAGTGTTTAAGTTAGTTGTCATGACAAAGCAGTATTTTACACTCTGACCTAAGATCATGCTATCTTCATTTTGTTTTGCTTTTCTGTTTTGTATTGTTTTTTTGTGTTCTTTATTAAAAAAAAAAAACATTTTGTGATATGAAATGTAAATGTGGAAGCAGTTAAGCTGCAGATATGTCACTGAATCGCTGAAAAAATAAAGTATCAAAAAAAAAGATCATGCTATCTTCATCTAAAGTCGCAATGAAATGAAAAAACAACTTTTTCACCTTAATAGCTACTTCTCTCCATCATCACGCACACAAATTTTCTAAGTGACAGAGCGGCAACACGACACAACAGTGAAAACCCCTGTCTCCTTTTCCCATGACTGCCACTCAGATGGGATTTTTCCATTTGGAACAATCCAGCATCTGTGAAGATTATAATGAGGCGGATGAGAGTCAAGTTCTCTGGAGCCACTTTCCATGTTTATCACGCTTCAATCCACTTGCTTTCAACTGGAAATATGTTGACAGAGGCAACACTCCATCGAAATACTTCCTCATAATTACTACATCAAGCTTCTTCCTCATGTTATACGAGAGGGGAACAGTGGGTTCTCTTTAGATACTTTACTGCTGTATTACCTGATGAATGGAGGTGGGAGGAGACTTGTTGTTTTTTTGTTGTTTTTTTAGCCAAAGACCCAGACACTAATATGCCTGTGACTCACAGTAATCTGAAACCTCATTAAAAAGCACTAGGCTGCACTGTGGGCTTCCCCAACAAAATGCTGGATTTGAAGATGGTAATCTGTTTGGAGCAGTGTGTGTTCTTTCAAAATAAGTCCAAAGCAAAAGTTACTTCAGGTGCCCTGACTCCAAAGGGTTAAACTGAAGATTGAAAAAAAAAAAGAAACCGCACACTGGCCACAGAGGGGAAAAGTCCAACATAGAGAAAAAAAATGTAATTACACATGGTGCTCAAGTGCAAAAAAGCAAGAGGTGCTCAAACGAAGAAACCGTTTTGGTTTACACCATCATCGGCTCTCAAACAAAGCAGAACACCTGTGATATAATTGGTGATCGAATGCACTGATCAAGCAGGGCTTACTTGCAGCGAATGGGAGAACAAGGTTTACAGATCCTGGCCAATGACAATACATAGACAAAGTAAATATCTGTACCATATCGCGCAGCTTCTTTTCATCAATCTTCAGATGGGTTTCAGCGTTCACAGTCATTGTGTGTGTGACAGGTGTACGTTAAAACCTGGGGAAGTCTCGTAGTTTATAATAATCATAACAATCACCAAGATTTGAACACTAAAATTTCACCGCCTTTTACCCACTGCATTTTGGAAATGTGAGAGGTGCAATAGGTGCAGAAGATGATTTTTGCATTTTTTTCATGCATTACCTGAGCTAATTTTTGAGCTGTTAAAACCTGATCCAAAACCTTGTTTTTTTATGTGAGCAGCAGCTAAACATTTAAAACCTACAGTAAATGTAAATGTATCTCCTCTGTCATGACTCTTATAGCAGGACACTGGATGTCACTTTAATCAATATAATGAGTTCATGAATAATCAGACAATGTGAAACATTAGTAAGAACGCTCATATTTCATTTAATGTCTGATAAGAAGTACAGTTGTCCCTCGCTATAACGTGGTTCACCTTTCGCGGCCTCGCAGTTTCGCAGATTTTTTTTAGTGCAATTTTGCATGCTTTTCTTTACTGGACTTATTTTTCTACGAAGGTTTGAACTTTGAGAGTTTAAACAAGAGAGAAAAGTGAGAAAATGTTAATGCCTGTCTGAGAAAAGTGTATAAAGTGTGTAGTGACGGGTTTTACAGCCTTAAAACATCTAGAATAATTGTAAAAAATAAAGCTGACTACTTCGTGGATTTCGCCTATTGCGGGTTATTTTTAGAACTAACTCCCGCGATTAATGAGAGACCATTGTATATAGGTTCCGGTGGTAAATGCGTTACGTAAAGTCCCCCTCCAGTTCTTTAATCAGCCCCTAAAATAATCTGTTCATGAATATTGCATATGTAGAAGTTTTTCCATGAAAAAAGTTCCCATAGTGCCATAAAATGGTGTAAATGTAACTCTAAACCTTGCCAAATTGGCCCCGCCCACCCCTGCCTCGTAACCAGAGCTCTGTTCACCCAACCAGGAGGTCCCATGCTGCGATAGCCATGAACATTGTGCCATATTTGATAATCTAACCATGAAATGTTTTTTTGTCACTGCAACCGGCAGTGCTGCTGCTAATGATATGCAAAGCTGGACGCTGTCAGCTGACGACTGATTGGCTGTTGGATTTGTAACATATTAAATCCAGCTGGCACACACACACACCTCCACCTTCAGCAGAGGAGTGTGAAAACACACCTCTAATGAAAAGCTTTGTTTAGATACTAGTATAGCGTACTATAGTCAACATCAAACATTTCAGGGGGTATAAACATAAGAGAAACATATTTTTGAGTGGAGTGGGACTTTAAAAGAGCTGCGTAACCTGGTTATACCAGATTCGTAATGCATGATATTTTATTATTACATTAATGTTTGAAAAGACACTGTGATGTAATTCAGTGTGATTATATTATTGTGAGCAAATAAATATATTACCCTGTGGGAAATATTACTGCCTTATGGCTTGTGAATGTGAGTCTTGATACAGTAGAGTGTATTGTGACATGATGCAATTATGATGTCATTATGCTTTTGATGCCGTTATCATGAATTATGTGCTATATCAGCAAGTCAAGCAAAGTATTATCTACTACTGCTAGATAGTGGGCCTCCTCATCGGTGAAAGGCTGTGGCCATTCCACTGCCAGTTTAAAAATAATTAGTATGGACATTAATGTTGGTTTTTCATGCTTACTTTGACGATACAGTGCCCCTTTTTTTCTCAAAGAAACCTAACCTGGACTGATACAGCAGTCTTTTTTATATATATATATATATATATATATATATATATAATATTATTAAATATCCACAGTGATTATTTTAGCTAAATGTGTCCTGTCAAGATCTGTCTCACTGTTCCTGCTTCTTTCAGTTTGGGTGCATTCATCACTACATACACACAAAGCTTTATGTCAGATTTTGACAAACGACCAAGGCGCAGGCGGGTCAGAGACCAGATGCTGTGAGGAGAACACAGTCTCACCCGTGGAAAATGAGATGCAGTAATTATGTTTATTTACTGATTAATGATACCAGGTCAGACCTAAGGTTATGTACGTTTTTTGCTGCTATTTTTTATATATATAATTTAAGGCTCTGAGTTTCTAATAAGCCATAGGCTTCTAAATAATGAATATAGAGTCAGCAATAAGTATTTATATTAGGCTACACTGGTATTACCAGCTGTTTTTTTTTTTTTTTTTTTCTTTTTTAAGTAATGAGTTCAAAGCAGACTCAATCAACAAATCAGATGATGAGGAAAAATATTGGAAAATAACGCAATTATTCATTGGTTTATCAAAAAAATTTTGAAAACATAATGAATCCTAATGGAATATCAGAAATTATCTTCATAGTATTTGCCAGCTCTTGTGTTTTATCCGTGTTTTAAACTCTTTGTCACCTTATCAGTGTGTAGTGTAAGTCCAATGAAAATGCATTTCCACTCACCCCCCCCAAAAAATCCCAGTGAGAATCTCGATGGATTTTAACTTTCAAACTTTCAAACAGAATGACGGTTACAGCTGTATGCAACACTGAATTGCATGTACACACTGAAACCCAGTGAATGTAGCTTTGCCCTGAGTGCATGTGGAAAAAGCAGAGACAAAAATAGCTGAGCTGAGATAAAAACTCTTAAGATCTGTATTTTCTTTTAGGAACGAACTGGAGTTTCATGCAAGCCTGATTAGAGTTTGGCGCTAGAAACGAAGGCTTCAGTCTTTGTTATGGACTGAAATAATCCTGTCCAAAAACAAAGAATGGAGTTTTAGGCTGCGAGGCAGATTATTGGGTTTCTCCAACCCTCTGGAGTTGACTCCTTTGCTGTTATCATCCCTGAGGAATTCTCTGGTATTTTTGGTATCTGAGGCACAAGTAGATTGCTTAGTTCTTTTCCTCCTTTGATAACTGCGCAACAAGCAAGCAAAGAAAGCCTTTGAACAAATTAGCCCACAGTCATCCAAAAGACACTATTTTGGAGACACTTACACAATAAGTAAACTAATGATTCCCTTTTATTGTGGTCCCAGACAACTTTTCACATGGAGTTGATGACTTTTTCCTGTAACCCGGGTTCATGAACTTCTGAACCTTTGCTGCTTCGTCGATGCCAAGATAACTTGGCAACTGAGTTCAACAATAGAAAAATGCCTACATTTAAATGAAATCTACATGAGGCAGGACGTATTCGTGCACCGATGCCAACTCGGTGACGCTGAAGCAAGCTCAAGCAATGTTTCAGCGCCTTTCTTGCAGCTTCATTTGTCAAAAGTGACCGGTGCCAAAGCTAGCACGCTTTAGGATAATTTCAGAAAACATAACATGCTGACTCCCAAAATAGTTTGTGGCTGATCAGTATGCCTGAAGTTCATTTGTGCTAATTGTTTAATCCAGAGGGGTATGATGATCACAGACCCAGCTCTTGGTTTTGGCGTTCCATCCACAATACAGCACGCTTGAATTTCCACGTGCGTTTTCAGGCAGTTTTCTCGTTGCTTTTCAAGTGTGGACGGACGATTTTTGGCAAACGAGATGCTCAGTCCCAACTACGGGCTCGATCACATGACAATCCTGTGTCAGCATTTTCAAAAAGGTCCATTTTCCCAGTCTGTATTTCAACGCCAAATCACCATTTTCAAATTTAAGCGTAGCTGTTATTGTCTTACAGAACAAATCAAATGACCAATTTTCACCGGAAATCGAAAAGTTGCTCTTCTGCCTGCGTTCCCAGTGCCACACTTCTCTTTGCACCGGTCAAACAAAACACACTGAGACCCAAAATGCATGGTTGTGTCGACTGTCAAAATCTATATTTACAGTCTAAGCAAAATGTTGCACTTCATCAGCTGCTGAGAAGAGCACGGAAAGAGCACACGACTCAGGTTTTCCTGTTATCGTAGTTGGAGCAATGCCTCTTCAGCAAAACTAGTGGAGTCGAGTAAGTGTGAGGGACTAAGAATGTTCAAGTTTACTTTATTGCATTTTTTTGTGTTTGATTCATTTAGGTTCACTCTGTCAAATTGTGAATGAGCTGGGCCTCGTAAACAAACGTCACATGGACTCACGAGTAGCTTGGAAAGAGTTTCGCCGAACTGCCATCCAATGAAGTTAGTCTGTGATTTAAGCATAATGAACTTGCCCGTGCTTTTTGAATTCACCATCTCTTGTGTGGAGCTGCACTGCATCTCGCTTAAAAGAGAACCGAGGGCCTAGTTTTCGGGGCATTTCCGTGCTGTTATTTCAAACCACCAGATGAATGCTATTGTGCTCACCTGCCCAAACTAAAGGAGGAAATGCCTCGGAGTTAAAACAGGCTGCTGCAAACATGCTTAGTGTAAATACGGCCCAAGTATCAGCCAAATTCCTCCCTCTTATCCATTGCTGCAGATGCCACCCAGTGACCAGGACGAATCTGTCCTCACTCAAGGCAGCCTAGCCAGCCTTATCGGCTCCGAGTAATCTCCTCTGCTCCGACCACAGAGGAACTTTACTCGGGCCCTCCACTTCAAGATAACAAGACAAGGCCGCTGCCATAATATTCAGTGTAATTTAATCCCTTTTCTCCACCATTGTTACAGCTTTGTTGTGTCTGGAAGAGTGGAATCCGAATCAGTTGTTTTGTCTGCTTCGGTGACATATCATTTTGATCGCAAAGAGGAATTTCTATCAGGAAATAAACAGCGGATCTCTTCTGTTTCCATTTAATTCAGTTTAAATAAAGTTTCTGTGCTATGTGAGGAAACTTCAAATAGGATGATTCACACGCTCCAGGAGCTAAAATGAAATCCTCCCAAACCCTGTCTTCTGTCTTCTCTGCGAGACACTTAATGGGCGTCCTCCCACCCATCTCCCTCCTTGTTTTTTTTCCCAGCCTTCTCCCACATTCAGGAAACGGGAGCGGAGCCAGAAGCCCTAGTCTCTGTTTCCGGGAATCTGTCCCACAAAGCCGCAGCGCAGTAAGTTGGCGCTGACGTCGAGAGCCATTGTTAAAAGCCCAGGGCCCCCATTGTCCGGGGAGGAACAGCAACACAAACAACGCCCCCCGCGGAAGGAGTGGGAGGAGGCGTGTGGGGCGAGGAGGGAGGGGGTGGGGGGTGGGGGTCGCTGCTATTTTTATATGAAGAACCACCATAATCGAGTTGGCCTCCCACGTTGGACATGAATGTTTAATTAGCCAAGCAGTGAAATGAACACCTAGTCTGCCATCCTCCCGCTTATGGGATCCCGTTTGTTTGACTACACAGTTTTTGCAGAATTTGCCGGTTATTTGGAAAGACTTTAAAAGGGAATGCTGTCCACATTCAGCAGTAAAACATGTCTTTCTTTGTGGTCACAGGCGAGGAGTTCAAAGCGGTTGTGGAGCCAGAACCGCGAGGCCCAGCTGGGTCAGGGCACATGAGCGGCTGACGTACCTCGAATGATAATTTGAATGCAAACTGAGAGCGTATTTGAGTGTCTCCGTCCGAGTGAGTCACTTAAATCTGAATTGCTGACTTGTTGATTTGTAAAAGACGTAGTTGTCCAATGAAAATCCCCCCCCAGTTTTGTTATCTGTGCAGGTGGTTAATCCCTTACACCAGTAGTCCGCCCTCAAGCATAAAACATTTTCCTCCTACATGGTGATCGGTCTGTATCTGTTGCAAGGAGTAGGAGTGATTTCATGTTTGCAAGGAAATCCCATCATGGATTTTTTTTTTTTTTTTTTGAGACTCGGGCTTATTGAGAGCGACTAAAGTTTTCAGTAAACCCGCCGACGCTGTGTGAACCGAGATTAGAGCCCCTTTGACCGTTTCACCACCCACAGCTATTCCATTTTCCTCCAGATCTTTTAAATCCTGTAACATCTCTGAGAACACCTTTGCACATCCAAACTGTCTCAGGTCATTCTCTCCACACAGTCAGACAAGGGACACGTGGTCAGTATTGGACCGCGCATGAACAGACGAGTTTGCAATCACTGCAAAAACTCAAAATCTTACCAAGATTATTTGTCTTATTTCAAGTCAAAAATGTCTTATTACTAGTCAAAATATCTCATTACACTTAAAATAAGACATGATCACCTCAAAAGTAACTTGTTTTTAGACAACTGTCTCTTGTTTCAAGTGAAAATTCACTTGAAACAAGTGAAAATTTGCTTGTTTGATTGGCAAAATTTGTTTCTTGTTTCTAGCTAATTTTCACTTGTTTCAAGTGAATTTTCACGTTTTCCAACTGGCAAATTTTGCCAATGAAACAAGCAAATTTTCACTTGTTTCAAGTGAATTTTTACTTGAAACAAGTGAAAATTGTCTAAAAAATTGTCTTATTTTAAGTGTAATGAGATATGTTGACAATAAATAAGACATTTTTGACTTGAAATAAGACAAATAATCTTGGTAAGATTTTGCGTTTTTGCAGTGATCGAAAGATAAACTGCAACAACTTTGTGTTTTTTCTCAGCAGAGCCCAGGGGATTGACAATTTCAAATGCATCCTGGTACAGAATTAGTTTCAGGCATCCCAGATTTTCAATAAAAAATTGGTTGGACTTCACCAAACTCAGTCTGTTGTGCCAGACTGCTGTGGCACTGAATTCTTCAATAATTCTGATTCCAATAAGTTGTTTACTGTTTGTTTCACAGGTATTCAGTAAGCAAACCTTTCTTTTCATCATGTCCTGATGTTACTTTTTGTGACTCTATGTATTTGAACGTCTTTTTGAACGTCTGAGCTCTCGAACGTGTTGTTCTCGGAGGTCCCTGATGGCAGGCAGAGAACGGATCTGAATCCTTCACACAATCACAGATTTTTGAAATTGCATCATCTGTTAGGGACATGGGCTTTTTTTTTTTTTTTTTTTTTTTTTTTTTTTTAAAGTGAACATAATTTACTGAAAGTGTAATCCTCTCCCAGCTCATGCACATTTTGCAACTTTTCAACAATCGTCTGTATTGTTGAAGCTAGAAGGAGCACACACACACACACACACACACAAAATAATAATAATAATAATAATAATAATAACAACAACAGGCAATTTGTGTCAAAATTTGCACAGCACCCGCACTAAATGAATGTGAGTGTGAGTTTGTGCGTCTCTGTCTCTCATCATGAATCTCTGCAATCAGAAAAACTGCCACACTTAACCCCTTACTGCCTGAATTTATTTACAATTATCTGCAAAAATAAATTGTTTGTGTTTCTTCCTTCAATCAGATGCTAAATTATTGGTGGTAGAGTGCTTCCAATACAGTTCTTGGTATGTGTGAAGTTTGCATCAGCAGCATCAGTGGGATACAAACACCACCTCGGCTGCATTAAGACTGGAAGTGGTTTGAGGCGAATTCGTGACAATAGTCTACAAGCGGTTAACCCATTAAGGCCCTAAAAATCCCCAAGTCCAAGTTCATGCTAAATGTCACAGACGATGGACAAACAACACAGAAGAAGAAGAAGAGGTCGCTGTGACTGAGCACACCTTTACACACTTGATTGCATTATGGAGGGTGTGATGTGGTTCATAATGATGGGAAAAGGTGCGCTGAGCTTGAAAAATGTGTCTCCCTCACTGTCATTTATGCCGCTGCACCCAAAGACCACATAAAATATCTAAAATACAAATCGATGCTACAACATGAGAGCAGCCTGGTGTCAAACAGTAAAGCGAGAGGTGGACTTGGCGGTCGGGGTGACGCTGTGATGCTGTTCGCTTGACATCACAGAGTGAAAATGTCACTGATGAATGACTTTTAATGGATTAAGATATTCCTGCAAATGCAGTGGTCGAGTTCAAAGTTAGTAATCGTTTTTATTAAAGCTCCTGCCTCTGTTCGACCCTGTTGAAGCGATAGGGGAGACTGGGGTAAGATGAGCCATTTTTCATATTTAGGATCACTACATCAAGGCGATCATAGTTTTGTCCCTAACTAATATATCTGCATATATTTCAGGATGTTGTGCATCTCTTCAAACAAACAGAATGAGTGTAAACATAACTGTTTCTGTAATATAGCATGTCCAAAAAAAAGTGGTCTTGTGGCACAACTTACCCCGTGTATGGAGTAAGTTGAGCATAGGAGTGGGGTAAGTTGAGCCGTATCCCTACTCACCCCCCCACCTTCCTCCCCACGTCCATCCCACCCCTCCCTCACCTTCTCCCTCCCTAAATAACAGTCACTTCTTCACATTCATGTGTATTTTTATGTATTAAACACAATCCAACAGGTACAATAAACAGCTGTTTTAACATGCCTTAAAGTGCGCCTGGGAAGAGAACATTAACAGCTGTGTTTTTGGAAAGAAAACACTAGAACACTAGTTTCTTGGTGTCCTTGCTGATAGTAAGGTCAGTTATGAACATATGAACGTAACATATTTGAACATTGAACCAAAATACACTTACCTCATACACTTAATATGTAATTAATATTTATTTTATTTTTATTTTTTAATTAATTAATTAAATTATTTATTTATTTTTTCATTCATTCATTCATTCATTCATTCATTCAATATTTCATATTTATTTAATATTTAAGACATTTCAGCTACAGCCAAAATACACTTATTAAGTGTATGGGGCTCAACTTACCCCAGAGCTACCATTTCGACTTTTTTAGTCCCCACAGCTAAAATGGTGCACTTTTATGTTAGGTTTATGACCTCATGTTGTAGCTCACAGATACCACAACTAATGTATAAAACAACTTTAAAATGATCTGTTTTGGTCTTAACACAATTCTCATGAAAGTGATGATAGATTGAATTCACTTTCAAGAGTAAAAAATGTTTTTTTGGAAATAAATGTCTAACCACTTTACCCATGTGGTTCTTACCTTCACAGACTCCATAAAATGATGCCTTCCTCCTAAATATTTGGTCAAATGATCAATGTTTTCTACCGTTTCCTAGCAACAGGGGGTGGCTCAACTTACCCTTTGGCTCAACTTACCCCAGTCTCCCCTACGGTTCCTCCGCCATTCTAAAGTGTTTGCCTCGGGCATGTTTGGGATGTCAGGAAGCTGAAGTTTGCTCTCATTACATAAATGAGGACTTGATGCAGTTCTTGTGACCCGAGGGAAATGGGACAGACATCGCAGACTCATTTCTGTCCTTGATATGTGTGTGTGTGATCTTTGTAATGTAGAAAATGACTCAAAATGTGACAAAAAGAGGCGTAAAGTATGCTAAATTGAATATGTGCAAATTGTCATTATTTCCCTGATCTCCAGTTTTTATTTGACACGTTCATTTTATAAGTGTTTGCTTGTTTGTTTGTATCTGCAGGACCCCGAACATTCTCAACAAGGACCCTCCAGACAAGAAACCGAAGAATGACAAATCTCCAGTCTCCCTCAAACATGAGTTTGACCCCACAGGTAAGACACATGCCAACCTGGGCACAGCAAATAAGGTGGGCAATCAGGATTTCTTTTCCTTTTTTTTATTGCTTAGTTTGAATTTTGATGTTTTTGTTACTGTGTGTTTAGACCAAATGCGAAGCGAGTTTGTCACACAGCGCAGTTGCATACCAAGTCAATGCAAAGGTGCGAATTGATGCAAATTTGGGGCGGTCCATGCAAATGACGGGAATTTCCACATCAGGAATGACGCAAAATCGAGAAATTTGTGTCATTGGTGTTTTTGCACGTGTTGGGATTTTTCACGTCAAGCAAAAAAATTCAGGACCACATTCACGAGGACCTTTTGGACTCCAATTGGAAAAAAGACGTGGAATAAGCACCAACTGTGATGGCGTGAGTCTATCTGGCTCTCACCACCATAGTGCACCTTTAAAATGAAATGTTTATGTATGCAGTCATCATCCAGCCAATCTGAATGGCAGTGCTGACCGTTATTTATTTGCTCAAACTAAACTAAACTAAACAGGCTGGGAATTATTCCATACCATATCTGTTTTCCCATCTCAAAATTATGTGCTGCTGACATTGTGACCTGAGAAAGATAATTATGCATAATTTAAGTTGATTCCATTAGCCTTGTATCTTGAACATTTTACATCAGTCACATAAATGTTGACTGGTCTGTGTCTTCTTGAACAAAGTTATACCCACATTTCATTTACATTTTGAAATACAGTGGTGGAAAAAAGTTTTCGGACACCCCATGCATTTGTGAAATATTGCATTAACAAATCACTCTTAGGTCTTCAAGTGCAATTTCTTTTAGTACAGTCACAGCCAAAATACTAAACAAATCCTAAAAAAGCCATTAAAAACTTCAAATTGATTGGCTCCATAAAAATACATAATAAATTTTGAGTATTGGGTCATTTTGGTACCAGTGATGAAGGTCA
The DNA here is from genome assembly GCF_902150065.1 of Myripristis murdjan. NCBI lineage: Eukaryota > Metazoa > Chordata > Actinopteri > Holocentriformes > Holocentridae > Myripristis > Myripristis murdjan. The sequence continues at coordinate 32,475,952 of NC_043993.1, forward strand.
TTCTTTTTATTAAAAGACACAATTGTTGTTGCCGAGCTTGGTGTCTATATAAAGCCAGCACATCTGAAAGTTCTTCAGACACAAAAATGGCTAAAACAAGGAACCTAACGCAGGAAACACGCCTGAAGATAAAGATTACACTGTCAAGAATTTAGTTTTGTTAGTTTTTCTTGTAAACAATAAACAAAAAAATATGATTTGTATTTGTTTGTATCTGTCTAATGCAGCCACACCTTTTTGAAACACAAAAAAGATTTTTCCACAAATATTTCATGATAATATTTGAGATTGTGAGATTGTGTAAAATTTTAAGGGTGTCCGAAAACTTTTTTCCACCACTGTATTTGTGCCTCTTTATTTTATCACTGCCGTTGCTGTTGAGTACATATTGACAGTATATTACAGTTTGTCCAGCATCACTATATGTGTGGCTTGCTGTGGTATTGATTGGTCTTAAGTTGACTTCCACTATCTGGACTGCAGTTGCATTAGAGGGTGATTTTTGTGAAAACTGCGGCTCTTAGGAAGAAGTCGTTGCGGTGGTTGCCAGGGTGTGCAGGGCTGACAATAATCCCTCCTGCCCTTTTCCTCACCCTGGAGTCTTGCAGCTCCATCACGGAGAGCAGAAGACAACCAATTATCCACTCAGCTTTCCACTTTGGAGCTAAGCCTGGGGGAGAGTTGAAGGAGAACCGGACTGAGATTGCAGACGCAGACGCTGAACTTGCTCAGTGGCCCCGGGAGGAAAGTCATTCTCCGAGCGACAAGCAGATATTTCAGATTTAAAAGGTGTTGGTGAAGCCGGTCTGCGGGAGCCTGAGTGACTCAGCTGAGTTTCAGAGTAGTGTCACTGATTCCCAGTGCGATAGGATAGGATTTACCGAATTGGGAGGGTGAATGGACGTAAACAGGATTAACCATGCCTGTCCGTGGTGCGTTTCGAGGCAAAATGAATGTCACCGTCTTCCTGCTCTTGTATTTCCACTTCAAGGCATCTGTGAGCTTTCCAAGTGCATCAGAGTTTTATGAATAAACATACGCCGCTTGTCTTTTCTCTTTACAGTTAATTTTATTACAAGGACTGTGTGCTCAGTTTTGTCCACATAGGCATTGTGCATTTAGTTTCGGATTTATTCCACACAAGCTGGTATCTTTGTCATGAAGTCCAGCAACCGGAAATACAAAGACAATGGCAAGAAAGGGCAGGGTGCATGAGGTTGATACACTCCAGCAGCCTGGATGGTTTAACACTGTTCCTAGAAACTATATGGGGAGACACCAGGAGAAATAACGTAGTCATTTAGACATTGTTTAGGCGAATTCACAAAGAATGCATTGCCGCCACCGCCGCTAATAATAACACTGTGAATTGCACATCACTTGCGATTGCCATCTGCCCAGTTCACAAAAGATATTGCATTAATGATATTGCGGCGCAGACATGCCCATAATGTTTGCAGCTGAGTGCAGTTTGCCCTTGTTTGTGCATCTGATTGCAATAATCCATGTGGCCAGTTATCCACGCATAAATGCTGCCATTGTGCCAAGAACACAGCAGGCAGGACAGTTGCGTTGCATTTTTTTGGATGGCAGGCTCAACGTCATCCTCGCTGCCATTAAAAGCAAGAATGGTTTGACCTGGCAACCTGCAACTAACACCTGGAATAATGCCTGCATGACTGAACCCAACCCGAACCTGAACATTATTTCTAAGTAAGGAGCCCTTTTTAAAATCGCCATGCCCGTTTTCCCTCACCAAAACTTAGACGAACTTTGAAGCAATATTTATTCCTCTTGCTAGTTGTTGACAGTTCCTGAATCCCAGTACCGGGCATCGGGTTCTGTCGCTTGATCTCATGGTTTCACGCCAACTCCGAACCTCCGTCAGAGCGGGTTGTTCTTCAGGTGTCTAAGGACAGAGGATGTTGTATTTTTTTTGTATTTTTTCTGTAAAGCCCTTTGGGACAAATTTGTAATTTGTGATTCTGGGCTATACAAATAAATAAAATTGAATTGAAATTGAATTGAATGGGTTTTGCAGCTCAGTTGTGGATGTGGTTCAGTGCCTTTCACGTTCCCATTCATTCACTCTTCTTTTATTCCCTTTCTTACTTTGTACTTATTTGGATTTATTGTATATTGTTGTATATTGTACATAGGTTGTATATTGTATATAGGAGTGTTATATATATATATATTCTATTTTATTTCTATTTTATTTTTATTTTATTTTTTATCTATTTTATTCTTATCTATTTTTTACTTGCACAGTGCTGGAGTTGTTGCAATTGCATTTCACTGCTGCTGTACCCGTACATCATGCATGTGACGAATAAAAATCTTGAATCTTGAATCTAGGTTGTCTAGTTTCATGTGATACCTTATCAATTTACTTTAAATTGATTCAGTAATTAAAAAAAAAAAAAAGATTAAAAATCGCAAAAATAAAGGAATGGCAATAATTAAGTGAATGGATTTTTCCTCCCCATTCTTAGCAGTTAGAATTTCGGATTAATTTATAATCTCTTAATGTCAGTAAAGCACACTCATGTTTAGTGAAGGATGAAAATCTGTGTTCCAGTTAAACCACAGGATATCACAGGGATGAGGGAAGCAAAAGATCTAATCTCGGTGAGACAGTTTCTATTTTGCGCCTAAGTTTTGACGTCACTTCCTGTGGGTCGAGGAGATTTTCCTCTAATGGCCATACCAGACACAATAATTTCTTCCAGGCAGTGAGATAATCTTAGATATTTGGGATATGACCTGGATGTGACGCTCTGCTCTGTTGCTGTGCTGCAGTGGGATTTTGGCCGCTAAAAGATTCTCTATGGTGTGTTTTTTTTTTCCTCCCCCACCAAATTGTATATCATGTATGTGTGTGTGTGTGTGTGTGTATGTGTGTGTGTGTGTGTGTACACTGCAGGTCTCGTCCCACGCTGTGTGATTATCCAGAGAGACAAGAATGGCTTCGGGCTGACAGTGAGTGGAGACAACCCTGTGTTTGTGCAGCTGGTCAAAAAAGGTCAGTAAGACTCTGTGCACACAAATGCATCTGAGGAAGCAGCATCTCTCACTGCCCTGTGCCGTGTCTCTTGTACTGTAGATGGCGCTGCGATGCGAGCTGGTGTCCAGACAGGTGACAGGATCATTAAGGTGGGCCTTGTTTACTCGCCTTTTGCATGTCCAGGGTCAGCTACAGATCTCTGTCTGATTTTGGATGGTTTACTACATGTCATTGTACTATACATGTTTCATGTGCCAGAAACCCCTCAACGCTTTGATCTGTGATTCTCCTTAAGTTGCTTCAAAGTTAGACAAAAAAACAATTTTATATATATTTGTCATGACAATTTCACATATACAGTATACTGTGTATCTGCTGGTTGCAACACTTCATCGTCATTGGAAATTATCTCCGTAATAATGATTTAAATAAATAAATAAATATTTAAATGATAATTCAATAATGATTTAAAATAAAGTTCTGTGAGTCTGAACTAAGCTTGGTTGCACAACAGTGATGAACCCACTGAGAGGAACCGTAGTGTGAAAGATGTCAAAGAAATATAGTTCTTGTTTTTGAGATGTTGTCCCATTGGTCAGCTTAGGTGACGAGTGCATACACAGCGAAATAATCAAGCATTTGTCCGAGCTGGCGTTCACCGTGTTTAGTGACAGGAGGCCACATAGACGCTGAGATGAAATTTCTAATTTATTTATTTATTTATTTGTTTATTTATTTATTTATTATCATTTTTAATTTTTCAAAAAAACAAAAAAGACAGTGACAGCACCACATTTCACATAACATAACAAAAGAGACATTACAGTGATGCACAATTTAAGACGAAGAAAGAAAGAAAGAGAAAAAAAGAAGGGGGGGGGTATCAGATGGTACCAGGGTATCATCGTGTTAGGCAGATCCTTCAACTTTTTTCTTTAAATCAGTTCAGTTCAACAAAATCATGAAATGTCTAAAATTTCTAATTTGTACTGAGGTGGCATTTAAAATTCACCCGTAATGCTCTTTGTTCTCTTGCAGGTCAATGGCACCTTAGTTACACATTCAAACCACATCGAGGTTGTAAAGCTGATAAAATGTAAGTACGTCCACAGAACGCTGCATCACATTTGCATGCAAACGCTTTGCATTTCACATCAGCAACGTCAAGTTATTAAGTCAAATTAGCCATTAGGCCATAGAACAAATAGATAGTCATCATCTTCTGTCGGGGTCAAAACACGGCGAAGGCATTGTCAGTTCAAGAAGGCCTTATGTTCTCTCGAGGCTTCACACTTTTTTATTTGTTCCTGTGTTTTCTCAGTTCAGAGAAAGGGCATTCGTAATAATCACATGTGATGATTACTAAAACTACGGCTGCACACGGCGTGCTACAGGAGGGGCTCATTATGAGAAGACCAGCTGAACTCGAGCCCCATCAGACTAAATATTGGTGTCTTTTATCTGGATTGTGTTTCGATGTAATAATCTATATTACACGCAAAATGCATCTCACATGTAAACACATTAAATTTGAGTGAATTTTAATTTCTGCTCAACTCACCAAAGTACAGACTTTCCTGTAGATTACTTGATTTCATATTATTTACCTCTTGTCTCACCTTTTCCCCATCCATGAGCACCCTGACAATCTGTTTTTAACAAATATGTCAAAACTGCCTGACACATTTTCTGGTTTCTGGTTTTCTGGTTTATTTCCACCTACATATTTGTTATATGTGGTTTGGAATTGCATCCCTTCCCATTATGTTAGCAAATGTAACCTTAATCATTACCTGAGCCAGCTTCGGTAATGCGATCTTCAACATGGGTGTCTTTCAGTATCAGGTTTGGAAAATGCAGACGACGACAAAAAAAAAAAAAAAAAAAAAAAAAAAAAAAAATGTTGAACCCAACATGAGCGTTATTGTGTCTTTATTTTCTTTTTTTATCCATTCATTTATTTTTATTTTTTTTATTTTATTCATTCATTTATTTTTATTTTTTATTTATTTTATTTAATTCATTGAAAAACAAAACAAAAAAACAATACACTATAAACACAACATTCCCAAATCTTGAATGAAAGGGAGCAGAAAGAAGAATAATCTTATTTAATCTGCCCCTTTATCCCAAAAAATCAATTTGCAGAGCACTTAAATTAAAACAACAACAACTAAATAAACAAAATTAAAATATAATATTCAATTTATACCATTAAAACGTTCAACTGTCCATTTTTTTAATTATTATTTTTTTTTTTATATATACATATGCTGCTATACCTTTCATGACAATGATTATGACAATCAAACATAACTAACATATTTCATTATATTTCCTTAACAAACTGGCTTTAATTGTTCTTTTAAATGTAACTTTTATTTATGTTTCTTGCCTCTCAGGCAATACCATACTTATGTGCAATAACCTATAGTGCAATAACTCCTGTCCATGTTTGCACTTGTACATATATTTTTTCTTTTCTTTTTATTATTCTATATATATTTATATTTATATTTATATTCCTTTCTTTATTTTTCTTGACTATTTGCTCTTTTAACTTGTACACTTGGAGTGGGAGTTGTTATTGTAACAAAAAGTAATTTCCCCCTGGGGATCAATAAAGTATTCTGATTCTGATTCTGATTCTGATTCTGACATTTCACTCCCATGGCTCGTCCCTCTGGCAGCGGGTTCCTATGTGGCTCTGACGGTGCTGGGGAGGCCGCCGGGGCTTCCTCAGATCCCCCTGGGGGTGGAAGAGGAGCAGGAGGAGGAGGAGGAGGAAGGAGGGGGAGAGGTCAGCCTGTCCTCCCCTCTCTCAGCGCCCCATTCACCTGCATTGTCCGGTGGGGAGCAAGGCTGCCCCTTCACCAGCAGCACCTCCTGCAGCCCTCAGGACCACAGCACCCCCCCTCTGTCCCATGGGGTAAGGCTGGAGGAGGGAAGCGAGATCTGGCAAGCAGAACTTTACACATCCTGATCCAAAAACCCAATAGTTATCTTAGAGAACACACGGATCTGCTTCTGTGAATAAAATCGATGGATGCTGACACAGTTGTTAGCGCTATCTCCTCACACCAAGGAGGTCCTGGCTTCTGATCCTGCAGAGTCAGACTCTTGAACCCTGCAGTATTGAGTCTGGTCAATTTAATCAAAAGATTAAAAGAGGAATGTTACACCCCACCCCAAAATCAATGTTTTAATTTGATTGCATCGTTGCCAGTGAAGAATAGGCCTAAATAGCAGATCATTGATTAGTCCTATTCATGAGCATCCTCACCGGCGACTGTAGGCTTACCACTGGTCACAGCGGCCCCAGTGAGGTAACCTGCACCGGTGTGGCTTCATCTCAGCACAAATGAAGTGCTTGTTTTGAATTGAACCTAAAATGGTTAAGAAAAGGACAAAACACCTCATCAAAATGCAGCCAAACGTCACCGTGTGAGTCCCGGTCCTCGTGTGCCGCCCGGATCACTTCCCCGTCAAACAAGCGCATATCACCCCAACAGCCCCAAACTGTATCGCCAAGTCATCCGCCACTTCCCATTTATTTATTTAGAAGACGTCTGCTCGTTCCGTTTTTCACTTTCCATCTGGTTTCTATAACTATACCCGCTTCCCACTTCAGAGCTAAACTTGTCCTCAAACACTTTTATCACCGTGACGTGTGTGGGTTAATTTTTGCTTAGAGGAATAAGAAAGTATTTTTCACCCTATCACAAACGATTCTGGCTTATCGTGCCCCTTCTTTTTCTAGGATGAGAACAGCACTGTGTACAGTCAGAAAGCCGACACCCTGCAGAAGAGACTAACCATGGAGCAGCAGGACTTACAGGTGTGTATTTTGTGTGTGTGTGTGTGAGAGAGAGAGAGGTATAGATATCCCTATAATAATTATTGTGGTTTCTGTCAAAATCCAGTCATTATACTGTTGCATATTCTAAAAATCTCGATACTTCTTGATTTGAACTGCACTAAATTTAACCCTCAGTCTTGTATTGTGTATATGGTATGTGGTCTTGATAAATACCACTGTGGTATTCTTTGTTTCGTGATCTGCATTTACATGATCAGGCAAAGGAGGAGGAGCACGGCAGAAACCCACGACCTCAACTATTGAAGGAGATCCAGGAAGCTAAAAGGCGCATTGCACAGTTGCAGGACCAGCTCGACAAGACTACAGGGGCACCGCAGGTACTGAAGACACACACACACACACACACACACACACACACACTACTTTAGCCACTTGTGTCAGTGCTAAGAGCATGAACACATTGTGTGTGTGTAAGGGATTCATATGTGTGTATGTTTCAGGACAGCGCCCCAGGGTCCAGGGAGGGGGAGGATGAGGAGGGAGACAGCGGGCTTCCTCCCAGGGAACAGGCCGCCTCCTCACGGCTTGACAGCAGCAGCGACAGGCCCTCGACCAACACTAACTCTGTGGGTATAACGACAAACCACAACAGTAAAAGTGGCGAACCACATTGCCCAGTGTATGCCAGCCGTTTACCCTCTGTGTGTGTGTGTGTGTGTGTGTGTGTTGCATCAGCGGATGCTGCCAGTTCAAGCAAGCAAGACTCCAAATGAGACTAGGGCTTCGTTAAGTGAAGAAATTTCACACAGCTTCCAGTTAACATGGAGCTCAGGAATGTAATGATGGAACAGGAATATGAACTACCTTAGTGGGTAGTTCCACTTTAAAAGGTGCTTTGCGGGCAAGAAATCCCAAAACGGTAAAGGTAAACAAATTCGGTTCAGCGATGTGAGGTTAACAGTAAATGGTCACATAATGTGAAATCAATCAGTTCATCAGTAGAGTTGGAATGGATTTTTTTGTGGGCGTGGTCTGCATATTTGTACAGCATTTCCAATATTTTTCATTCCTTGCTGCAATGCTAAGACTTGGTCCAAAATGTTTGTGAAGAAAACTGTAGATACCTTGTTTTTTTATTATTATTATTATTATTGTTAGCCATGCCAATACTCGTGGTAGACAGGGGGTTGTAGAGCAGTCTTTCTGGTTTGTTGTCATTTTTCACCAGAGAGCCAAACCCTGCGGTCCAGTTTCACCTTGTTCTTAGAGTCCTGTCAGGTCAGAGAGCCACCCGAACATCAAGTGACAGCAACAGGAATTATCCTTTAGCTGTCCATGAAAGGTTTAGTATGAGTTTCCAGCAGTAACAGGCCGTCTTGCGGTGTTTGCTCTCAAGGGCGACAGTAAGGCCGTGCTCTGCCAGGTGCACCGCAAGGCCAAAGACAAGCGAGGATAACCTTCTCCTCCATCATTCAGTTGAATACATCAACAAATGTCCCCCATGCCAAAGGAGAGTGGGTTTCTGCCTTTTTTTTTTTTTAAAAGCTTATTTTTTGGGGAATTTTCACTTTACCCGACGGTCACAGTGGAGAACGACAGGAAAGACAATGCAGAGAGCGGGGATGACATGCAGAAAAGGGTCCGGACCAGATTTGAACCCAGCTTATGCTTATTTTTACATGGTACACACTCTACATGGTGAGCCACCAGGGCGACCCACACGTGGGTTTCAGCTTTTGAGTGTGCACATTGCGGAAGCACCTCACCGTTCCACTGAAAATAACTACAGAGTTCTCCGTGGTGCTTCCAAGAAAAAAAAAAAAAGCTTGGTGTAAAGGCAGCCTGAGGAGTGTTGGACACGCACGCTGTCTAACTTTTAACCACTCATTCCTCTCCTAAGCATCTGTCTCATGAAATAGGTGTGCAAAGTATTCTTCTGATTATTCAAATAGTTGATAATTGAACTAAGAAAAGATAAGATGAAATTTTCAACACTATCTAAAGCCTTTTCCTTGATACTTTTGGATACAGATACTTACTCAAGCAAATCTGACACAGAATTGTGCCCCTACAGCACTATAGAGTAGTTTGATGAAGATAACTAGATTTAACTAATTTTCACAAGGTAACTAGAATTAGTATCATTTTGCTGGATTATGCTTTCCCCAGTGACAGAGTGTGTGCTTTCGCAGGTTTTAAGACAAGTTTGCAGTTTAGTGCCTTGTTTCGAGCAGCTCCAGCGGTGTTGGTGTGTCGGGCACTATAGTCGTAATACCTCTCTTCTTCAAGGCCAACATGCTGCTGTTCAGGAATGCCCTTGATTACCGGACTTGTTTTTCAGTAACAGTTCAAACTGTGCATAAATCAAATGTACCTTTCCTAGAGCACAGCCTGTGAAGCTTCATTCCCAAAAATGAAGTCTCTCTCTTGTCACCGTTTCTATAAATAGTGTTAATAGGCTCCTAGTTTCAAACTTACAGACTGGGTATTTCCCAGTATTCAGCACCAGACTAAACAATCAATTTGGCATAAGTGCTGTGCTGGTGTGTTTATATATGAGTGTGTGTGTGTGTGTGTGTGTGTTTCAGATGCCCAGCAGTCCTCCTCTAGAAAGTGCTGGCCAAAAAGAGACACCCTGCCAGAGCCCGAAGATCAGCACCCAAGACGGCCTCAACTTCTGCCCATCGCCGGACACTGAGGACTCCACTGACCTGGTGAGATGCACACACACACACACACACACACGAATACAGCTGTACTTCTGGGTTACGGCCCTCACTGTTGGTTGATTAAAATTTTGTACTCAGTAGCAACACTCATGTTTGATTTTGTAGGATTATTGTTTTCGTCGTAATATTTTGTTGCAACATTTAACAGCAGTAAATAGTCACATATCTTTAGGACCTTTGGGGAAAGTAAAAAATCAGGAAAAATGAAAACTAGCTCACCAAAAACTATTTCCTTCCTATGCCCCCATGCTTATATATAAGGATGAATAGGTAACACTTTACAATAAGAGTACAACAATTAACGTTAGTTAATGCTGTAATAAACATTAAGTAGCAGGTAATAAACATTAAGTAACAGTTAACTAACTGTTAACTAATGTGTCTAAGAATCATGTACTAATGCTGTTCATGCTAAGGTATTAATTTATATCTTATTTAAGGGTTATTGAAGATATTATTAACATTAGTAAATGCCATAATAATCATTAACTAACAGTTAATTAACCATCACGGCATTAACTAACATTAATTGTTGTACTGTTACTGTAAAGTGGTACCAATGAATATATCCTGCCTGTCAGTGAGAGAGACCTGGTTTGCATGTGCACATGTGCATGTGTAGGTGTGTGAGTTTGTCTTTTAATGAAGGTAACCCTGACTGTGCCACTTAGGATTCCAGTGCCCAGTGCATTGTGGGTGGCCCTCCCTGCCATCTCAATCCACAGATCATTGGAGCAGAGGACGACTACTTTGACACACAACAAGAGCAGGTACTTTGAGTTCTCCTTTGAGTAGCAAATTGAACAAAAAGCTGCCATTTTGATGTGAATTGGAAAGATAAACACAGGTGTCACTAATGACATCAGGTCAAGTTTCGTTCCATGTAAGTGTACCATCACCCTCTCCAGTGAGTGTCACAATAGGTGCTGTGAACAAGTCCTATTCCTTGTTGACTTTGTGTATTTGAACTGGCCAAGGAAACAAAACATGTTCTCCTCTGCAAATCATGCAGGCAACAGCTGAGACAGTCAAGCACATGATGCAAGTTTCCTCTAAACCAGACCACTGCTGTATCCGTTATGGCCTTTTAAAAATGTAAAATTTTGACCTTTTACAATCAGGCCAATGTGTGTACATTTTAAAATGCCAAAGCAGAGGAGTGTCATCTGAAATAGCACATTTGAGTTTAAGATTTTGACCTTTAATTACAGTGCCCTTACCCAATGAATGTTTTTTTAAACATTGGACCACCGCACTGAGATGCATCATCCCTTTTTGTCCAGTTATGTCAAAGTCAGAAGCTGTGGACAGATACTTTAACAACAGCCCTGCACTGTTTATCAAGAGAGAGCAGGAACTTTCTCATACCACTGAAAGAAAGGGCAGTTTCATCACAATTTTCCATTTCCTTTTAGTGTCTCTAATTTGATGCATCATCATTTTCATTAAAATACTTGGATGAAAACCCAGCTGATGATTTCATCTGTGAATGTCCTGCCAAAGATTCTAACAAATCCAAATCTCTGTTGTTCAGATCAACGGTCAGTGTAGCTGCTTCCAGAGTATGGAGCTGCTGAAATCTCGGCCAGCTCACCTCGCAGCCTTCCTCCATCATGTTGTCTCACAGTTCGACCCTGCACCTCTGGTACATATGCAGACACACACAGACTCACAATACACCATCTAAGGTACACCACACATTCCATGTTTGCGTATTATTATTTTTTCTATCCATATATGTCAGTATTCTAGTGTACACAGCAGTATGAGTCCTTTGCATGCACTACTGAGTCTTAAGTTTGTCCTGTGGGGCAGAAATTGTAAAGCATAATCACTCACATCACATGTTGGAGGAGTGCATTGGTGATGTTTTCTCCCATGCCTTAATCCTACTCTTTTGTCACTCCTGTTTCTTGCTTATTTAAGCATGTAGGCACTTTGAGATTTAGACGTATTTCTCAAAATATGTATGTGAAGTTTAAAATATATATATATAATTCATCAATTTAGAAAAAAATCAGAAACTCAGTTGCATCTTTTATTATACGTTCATTAAAAAAATAAAATATATTGATAATATGAAAAACATCATAGAAAATGTGATATGTCATTGCTTTAAAATCATTGAGGGGGCATGAAATTCTAATTTCAGAGCGGTTTGCAGTTGGTTTTGTTTGTATGATGTACAGTTGCGGAAACCGATTAAACTAATTAAACTAAACATTCCTGTGCTCTGGTAGCAAATATTGTATTTAGAAGACAGTTGAGATGCAAGGTAGCACGGTTTATTCTCTTTTCAAAAGATAGGGATGCTTTGGTTCTGCACCTTAGTTTTTGTATAAGCTGTTGCATATGGATCAAATTCATATGACATGTATAGCTTCAATCCAAGGTATTTTTGGGATTGTACAAATCAAGTAGGTTACCATTTAGTTTATACATACCAAGATTACCGGAATATACTTAATACTCAATACACATTTGTCGCAGTTTAGAAAATGGCTTAGAAAGGAACCCGTGGCATACAATATAGTGTCATCAGCATAAAGAAGAGTGTGCCAAAGATAGAGCCATGTGGAATGCCCTTTTTTGATCAAGAGAAAATTCATTTTTCTGTTGTGGTGATGGATGGAGTTCAGCTTTCCTGTTACTCAAATGATATAAATTGATCTGTAGCCAAAGGATGAAAGGGAAAAAAAAACATATTCTCTGACCATGGCACAGTCCTGTAAGTCCTTTCTGTCCGCCCTCTCTTAGCTGTGCTATCTCTACGCCGACCTGCACAAGCAAACCAGCTCTAAAGAAAGTCGACGCCTCTTCATCGACTTCCATTCACTCTTCATGGATCGGGCAGCAGTGAGTTCCTCTCTTTCTCAGCCACATTCCTCTCTCTTTAACTCTCTCCTCCTTGTTCCTCCCATGTCTCTCACTTCCTCTTGCATTTTATCAAATCATTCATTTTTTAATCCACGTCGCCGCACAGAATCCCCTTTCCAGTTCGCCACTGCTATCTTTTTCTTTTGCAGAAGACCATTAAATTCCTCATCTTCTGCAGCCTTTGAGCATTGACTTTTACTTTTTTTTTTACTTTTACTTACTGTTGATATATTTGTTGATATGACTCTCAGCGTCTTTAAAAATTTCCTTATGTCTTTTCCAGAATCTTAAAGTACCCGTTCCTGAGTCCATTGCAACTGAACTGGGTAAGACACCACAGTCTTTAATTATTGTCTAATTATTGCTATTTTTTTATATTAAAATGATTCTTACTGCTAATATGTAATTTCCAGACATCAGCCACAGCTTGAGTTCTTGATAGTTTTGTTGGCACTGCTCTTTGTAAGGGTATCCTCATCATCACCACAAAGAGAAGGGATCACAAGCTCTTCAGCTGGAATATGAATAAAATTAGAGTTTCCTCTTAACAGTTCCTCTTATCAGTCAGAAAGCAAGATGTGTAATAAGATGTTCTCAAGCTGTCTGCTTTCCCCCTGTGTGTGTGTGTGTGTGTGTGTGTGTGTGTGTGTGTGTGTTTGCAGAGCGGCGGAGGCTCGAGTTAATCCCAGAGGAGCTCTGTAAACAGTACACCCAAGTGTTACAGGATGCACTCCTGCCAGACCTTCACAGGAACCTGGAGGACTTCAGGTGACACACACACACACACACACACACACACTCACTTTCACACTAGATCCTGCAAATGTTCATGTTCATGTGTTACAGGTTTATTGTAGAATATATGCATGTTGCCTCATTAATCATGGGAATACATGTTATTTGTTTGCGTGTGTGCATGCATGTGCGTGTGTGTGTGTGTGTGTGTGTGTGTGTGTGTGTGTGTGTACTTGCGTGCATGCATGCAGACAGAAGCGCAGCATGGGTCTGACTCTAGCAGAGGAGGAGTTGTCCAAGCTTGACTCGGAGAAAGGAAAAGACCAAATGGCCTCAGAGAGGGAATGCTCCTGTGCCGAACACATCATCTCTAAGATAGAGGACATCCTGTAAGTACCGGAACACACACACACACACACTTTGCAACATTAGTGCCTAACCAGAACTACAGAATTGAACCCCAGACCTGCCCACCTCCTCTTCTCTGGTACTTGGTGATGGTAGCAGCTGACTACCTTGAAGTGGACACTGCTGTTTGCCCTTTTCCCTTACATCATTAATTTAGTAATAATAATCCAACTCAATTCCAAGCAAATTTTGCTCGGAATTCAATTCAAAGCAAAATTGGTAGTGTTGGGTTATGTAGGTCCCTGGGTGTGATATGAGGTGGTGAAATGTCCTCATTAGTTACTCTTTACTCCCTCTGGCTTCTAATCCATCCACAAAACTGGATTTCTGTCTCTCCATTCACTTCCATAGCAAAACGGCTCCCAAAATAACACTTTTAGTAGATAAACAAACACAAACAGAGCGACTAATGAGGATAATTCACCACTATGTGGACTCCCAGGTCCACGCCCAGGTAACCATACAACCCAGCACTCTACTCAATGGTAACTGGTTAATGGACTGCATTCCTTTAGCACTTTTCTAGTACACATTCACCCGTTCACACACTGATGGCTGAGGTTACCATGCAAGGTGCCAAGCTGCCCATCAGGAGCAGTTAGGGGTTCAGCGTCTTGCTCAAGGTCCGATCCCTAGAGACACACTCTAGGGATCGGACCAGGAACCTTTCCGAATGCCATGCCCCCTTAAAGATCAGTTTTGCTTTAAACAGGAAACGACAGTGTCAGTGAGCGGGTCTGTCGGCAGTTCGGCGCGTTGCAGCGAGACAGCAGCCTGTCATTACGTAAAGTCACTCACTGCAGCAGCCTGTCTCCAGGCTCCGGTCCAGCACCAGGGAAATTACTGCTCCTCTAAATGACAAGCTTTTGTGTTATGCATCTTTTATGTTTTATGTTACTATTCCAAAAACATGAGTTACACCCAGTTTAGTCTGACTGGTTCCATTTGTTTTCAATGTCCTTGTGTGTATGGGCATGTGTTTGTCTGTTTGTGTGTGTGTGTGTGTGTGTGTGTGTGTGTGTTTGTATGTACTGACAGTGTCTCTTTGTTGGCTGCAGGTTGACGTCACAGCCCACAGAAGAAGAAAAGTGGTAAGAGCAGGGATTTTTTTTTGACATTTCCTTTAACTGTGGCTCTGATCCAGTTACAGTAACTTCCACATGAGCTCATCCACAGTGGCTTTACTGGCAAAACACAAGTACAACCAGTACTACTACTGCTACTGTTGGTAGTACCACACTACTACTACTACTACTATTGATTCTGCTGCTACTGCTGCTGGTATTGCCACATAAATGTTATTACCATTAGAGCTAGTAGTTTGCTGTTATATTAACTGTGCAATAATTTATACCTGAGGGACTTGACAGCAATTCAACAGTGCAATATCCCTGTGTATATATAGTGTATATAGGTATACTTTTTGCATATGCTCAATTTCTATTTCTGTATTTATTGTTGTAATGTTTTTTAGGATTAATGCACATATTTAGACATAATGCACATCCTTTTTTTTTTTTTTTTTTTTACAAATTTCGAAGGCACACATTTCTACATTTCCCATTTCTTTTTCTGTTTCTTCTAATTTCATTCTTCTCTTGAGAAGCTGAGCAACTGCAACTGACACAGTTTCCCCTCAGGGATCCGTGAAGTATTTCTGATTCTGATTCTGTTTTACTGAGTATCAGAAACCTTTAGATTTGATCACAGTGTGTTTGATGATTCCCTCGCCGTCTGTCGTGTTGTGTCGCAGCACTACAATGCAGTATGTGATCCTTACCTATATGAAGCACCTTGGGGTGAAAGTGAAGGAGCCTCGCAGCCTCGAACCAAAAAGAGCTCGCATTAACTTCCTACCCAAAATCAAGGTGGGATCCCACTTTAACACACACAAACACACACACACAAGCATATGAATTAAGTTGCTTAGTTGGTTGTTACCAAGAGAAACATTTTGTAATGCCTTTCTTGACATGATGATAAGACACTGTAAGACAAAAATGCACTGTGAGGACATTGTGGGTACATGATATTGTCCGATTATATGTAAGACAAGTTTATTCATACTCCTGATGCATTTATAATCTGCTTGCGATGGATCACAATGCACTTCAGGAAAGTGTGACCCCAAATATTCCTAAGAAACTATCGAAGAAATTCAATGTGCGTAATTCTTCTCCAACAAGCAGAAGAGCATCAAGCCTGAAAAGGAGGGAGAGGAGAAGGTGAAGAAGCCCCGCTTTCCCAACATCCTCGGCCAGCCTCGGCGACCCAGCAGGGGTGATTCCATGTCATGTGAGTGGAAGACGAATTCAAACAAATGATGTCGGTAAAACACAGTTTAAATTGCAACGAGGTACGTGTCAAATCTGTTTTAACTATTCGCAAACAAGTAAGGAACTAGATTTCCGGCTAGAGGCTGGAAATCTTCCCGGCCTCTGTTTTCCTTCCCATATGAGGTGAACGTAGCATCGAAATAGGCGAGTGAAGCCAGATCACTTGTGTAGCAAACCAGAACTACATTTAGTGCTTTTTTCATGCCCTGAAAAATCTTAAATAATTTTCTTCTCAAGGTGGTGAAACTTCCATATGTTAATGAAATTGTTCTGCATGGGTTTGCTTGCAGTTGGTAAGCAGCGGTCACCGAGGCAGCTCTCTCAGCCGGCCCTCAGCATCCCCGAGCACCCCGACTCCTCCGCCTCCGGTCGAATCCGGGGAAGCCAGTCCAGCGACGGCTCCGATGCCAGCACCCACTTTTCGCCCTCCACTGCCTCACCCCCACACAGCGCCACATGTGGTCAGGCCTCAGACACCGGTGGACAAGACTCTGACTCCAGTAATTGTTGTTTTTTGTTTATTAGGATCCCCTTTAGCTTTTGTCAAGACAAAAGCTAGTCTTCCTGGGGTCCGACACAAAAAATAAAAACATTACATAAACATTCATTTAACAATTATGCAATCACCAGTCTCCTAAATAATTAAATAAAAATAGGGAAAAAGATACTACAAGTAAATAAAGATAGAATCAATTTGAAATAAACCAAAATCATGTACAGTACATGAACTTTTTTTGCCTCTGGGGATTAGTACAGGCTTATTTGCATTAAGTGTTGTTTTAACTTTTTCTTGAAATTAAATTTTGTAGTAGTATTCTTTATATAATTAGGCAATGAGTTCCATTCCTGTTATAGCTCAATAGATAACAGTAGATTTAAGTAGTTCTGTTCTTGGTTTAGGTGGTTCAATATGACCTGAACTGGCTTGTCTAGTCATGTGGTTATGTATATCTCATGAATATTCAACTTGGTCATAGAAATGCTGTGGTCTCTTGTCAATTAAAACATTTCGGAAAAAAGTGAGAATACAAGAATGTATTCTATTCTCAACAGGAAGCCATGAGAGATTTCTGTGCATTTCTGTAACATATGTGTGCTTAGAGCACCGGAGAGCTGATCTTGCAGCCTTATTTTAAGCCATTTGCAATTTTTGCATGTCTTTCTTTGAAGCAGATGACCAAACGGCAGGGCAGTACTCAAGGCGTGACAAGACTAAAGCTTGTGTCACTTCTTTCAGAGTATTTCGCTGTATGTACTTTGAGCATTTTCTAGTTATAGCAATGCTCCTTCCCATTTTTGTCACTATATTATTTATGTGTTTAGTCCAATTTAGTTTAGGGTCTAATGCGATGCCAAGCAGCTTAGCCTCTCTTACCTGTTCCACTTGCCTTCCGGCAAGTGACAGGCTCGATTGAGGATCACTGTCTAGCATATGTCTTGATCCTAATACCATGCATTTTGTTTTAGCTATGTTCAGCACTAGTTTGTTCTTGGCGACCCAATCAGCTACTGCTTTAAGTTCAATATTTAATGTATCGTTTAGCTCTTTAAGAGTAGATGCAGCACTGTACATAGTGGAATCATCTGCATACATAACCAAACTAGATTTATTTGATATTAATGGTAGATCATTTGTGAATATTGTAAATAAAAGAGGGCCTAGGGAACTTCCTTGAGGAACCCCACACTGCAACTCCCTGCTATCAGAAATGCTTCCATTGAAAAAAACTCTCTGCTTTCTCCTAGACAGGTAACTCTCCATCCAGGAAAGAGCAACTGAACTAAAACCATAACTTTTGAGTTTTCTCAGCAACAAACAATAATCGATAACATCAAAAGCAGCACTGAAGTCTAACAGTACTGCCCCTACAAGCCTTCCACCATCCATGTACTTTAGCCAGTCATCAGTTATTTGTGCTAATGCTGTGCTTGTGGAATGCCCAGCTCTGTATGCATGTTGGTAGCTTGTGATCAAACCATTACTTGACAGATCATCTTGGATTTGAACGTATACAATTTTTTCTAAGATTTTGCTCAGTACTGGAAGGAGGCTTATAGGTCGACTGTTAGGACTATCAAAGGTGGATCTTTTATCCTTAGGCAGTGGAATGACCTTTGCTTCTTTCCAAATCTCCAGGCACACACCATACTCTAGACACTTATTGAATGTGTGACATAATGGCTTAGATACATGTTTAGCTGAAATTCTGAGTAATTTACAGTCAGGATTGTCTGTACCAGGAGGTTTGTCATCAGACAGATTCATCAGCAATCTTTCAATATTTTCTTCCAGTACCTGGTGAAATACAAACATGCACTGCTTTTCCTTAATGATACCATCTTTAATGATGCTGTATGCTTCATTGTCATTTATTTTACACATGACATTCCTTAATTTATCCACCTTACTTATAAAATAATTATTAAAATGATATGCAATATCATATGGCTTTGTAATAAATGTACCGTCTGTCTCTATGAAAGAGGCATGCATGTCTGAATTCCTCCCCATTATGTTATTCAGCGTTCTCCATAGCTTCTTTCCATCATTTTTAGAATCATTTATTTTAAGCCTATAATGGTCCCTTTTATTATTATTATTCAATTTTGTCACAGCATTTCTTAATTTACAATAATGTTGTCTATCAGACATAGAACCTGTTCTATCTGCAGTTTTTTTTAGCTTCATTACACTGGGCCATTAATCCCCTCAATTCATCATCCAGCCAGGGTGCACTATTTGACCGAGCAGTCCATTTTCTCATTGGAGCATGTTTATCAGCTATCTCCATAAATAACTTCATAAATACACTCAGTGCTTTTTCTGGATTTTCTTCACTGCACACATCCGACCATTTCAGACACTTGACCACTTCCTCAAATAATGCCTGGTTAAACCCTTTATAAGACCTTCTATAATTAATCCTGGAACCAGCTGTAGGTACCTTAGTTTTTCGTACAATTGCAACTAGGTTATGATCATTGCAACCCAGTGGAACCGATATAGCTTTTGAACAGTAATCCGGCCTTTTAATATAAATGTGATCAATGCATGTTGTTCTATCACCAAACTTATTCCATACTTGTCTCTGTCCCTTCTGAACAAACTGTACCCATTTATAGCAACCTCTGAATCATCAAAAGATGAGTCTAAGTGTGACTCTGATATAGCTAGTATATGAATATTATTGGATTCAACCAAACTGCATAGTTCATAAACCTTGTTCCTCAGACTGCGCACATTTAAATGAGCCAGCATTAATCCCTTCTTGGGCAAATTAATAGCAGATGGCACAGTAAGATGACACAGCCACAGAAATACAAAAGGATACAGCAGAAATGCCACATATATTGAGATTAGGAAATACTGTTATTACCATTATATACAAGTAAATACATTTAAGGTTACTGTAAACTCACTGCCACAGTGTAGGCATACTGTACCTACAGGAGGAGTTTAGGATTATTGTAGTGATGCTATAGTAAATGAAAGTACTGTAATATTTGATAAAGTAAACTCACTACTGTGTTTCCCAGATGCATTTAAAGTGATCATATGAATAATATAGCAATAGGAGACTGCCATTACTGTGAGATCCTCTGAAGCCCAATATGGTAACTATAACTTTACCAACTTATACTTTAAATCCTTAGAGCAGTGGTTTTCAAAATGAGGCTTGGGAACCCCGAGGGGTCCTGTAGGAACGTCCTGGGCATCTTCAGTCTACAGCTGCACTGTACAAAGTGGCCAAACATTGATTCAAGTGGGGCTCCCTTTAATTAACTGTTAAAAAATGTGGAATAAGCATGTAGTTTGATGGTTGAATCCATATGGTTCCCGTCATCAGCGCCACTCTCTGATAAATTACATGTTTGTTTGTTTGTTTTGTTGTCGTCAGCATTTATACATCATGCACCTTTAATTTCACTATAATTTGGTTCTCTTAGATGTTGTCATACAAAAAATGTATGAGTGATTATTTGTTATGCTGTGTTGTAATCTCATCATTTTGAATCTATGTGCCAGTGAGACAATTTTAATACGTAACATCAGCAAAATAATACTTTTCATATCAGGGATTCAAGGGCAAAAAAAAAAAAGCTTGAGGCTGCAGAACATGACACATCTGAAAGCCCTTAGACGGAAAGTACAATAAAGTACAAAAAGGGCACTATGATTGTCATGGAAGGAATATTGCAGTGATTTTTCATTACATTCTAGATTTGATCCTCCAGTGGTATATTAACTGCTCATCTGTACCTTGACACTGACAACAGACAGACATGGAAGTAAGTCTGACCTGTCTTCTCCTCTGCCTTCTTCCCTCCGCAGGTTTCACTCCATCCTCTGCCCCGCCCCGACCGAGCGAGGGCCCCCAGTCCACCGACCACCAGGACGGCGTCGCCAGCCCAGCCAGCACCCAGTTTGACTTCAGCCCCTCCACCCTGGACCAGTTACAGGAGGAGGATCAGGAGCCATGCAGGTATTTCCGGGCTTTTCTATTCTTTTTCTCTCCATCCCCTTAAAAGTAGAAAATGCAACAAATAATTACTTATTTTTCACTCTTGTTTTTCTTCTTTACCTTAAATTTTCCTAGCTCAGTTTGAAATAGTGCTAGAATCATGATGATGACAGTGATGATCATTACTATTATAACAGATGCAGTAATAATTATAGTAATGATAATACTATGGAAATATTTTGTGAAATTCATCCTCATTGTGCAGATAAGGTAAAGTCGCTGTCACTGTAGCTCTAATTACAACAGACAGGGTTTATTAGCCAAGTTGAAGTGGTATCCTAACTAACCAGGCTCAATTCCCACAAATCACTTCAAACTTCCTCTCAGGGTACAGTTATGCCCAGTTCTGGTAAATGGACCTGTTTTTGCAATGGCATATTTCACATGGAACTGTGGCAGTGAATGCATTTGTTTCTGTTTTATATTTCATTTAATTTTAATTTCAATTTTTGCTCAGTGAGCGAGACAATATTCATCTTTTTTTGTTTGTTTGTTTTTTTGTTTGTTTGTTTGTTTGTTTTTTACATTGTCTTTATTTGAAGCACTGAGTTCATTGTTGACATCTTTTAGAGAGCGTTTCACTGAACAGATATGTTTTATATTTGACTTTTCTGGTAAAAAGCCAAAAAAAAAGAAATGAAAGGCTGTGTATGTGACATACAAGTTCTCAAGTGTAACATAAATATTATTTTTAAAGGGGGGATGTACTTTTCAAAATGTATGGGATTATGGGTGCATATTATTTTCTTTACATGACTCAGAAATCAGTTTTTCAGATGTAAGAAAAAAAACTCAAAGCTCTCTCTCTCTCTCTCTCTCTCTCTCTCTCTCCCTCCCTCTCCCGCTGGCAGTAGGATGGACGGGCAGAACGCAGTGAGTTCGGCTGACGTCCAGAGCGAAGACGACCAGGGAACCGAGGTCGAGTGTGAAGAAGACCCCCTGAACTGGCAGCGTCTGGTCAGCCGAGGCGTCCTGGCAAGTCTGACGCCGCAGGAGATCAAGAGGCAGGAAGTCATCAACGGTGAGTCACCGACACGGGAAATATTTCATATTTCTGGCAAAGATCCAGCACGGCCGAAGTCTTACTGTGAGTATAAGAACCAGCCTTGTGCTTCTAGATAGATAGATAGATAGATAGATAGATAGATAGATAGATAGATAGATAGATAGATAGATAGATAGATAGATAGATAGATAGATAGATAGTTAGATAGATAGAAACTTTATTAATCCCCACAGGGAAATTGCAATGCCATAGCAGTACATAAAACAGCCACACATAACAATAAAACAGTAAAACCACATTAAAAACAGACTAAAAAGTGCAGTAAAATAAATGAATAAGTAAAATAAATAAAATACAATGAAGTAAAAATACTGTAAAACTACTGGAACACAGCAGTGCAAATGTGGATTTCAGTCCATAAAGTTGAAAACAAAATGTGTCTGTGCAAACAAACACATTTGAGAGTATGAACTAATCGGTTATAATCTGTATTTCCTCGGGGCAATGGGGACAAAGGGAGAATGTGGCAAGAATTTGTGAGAATTTGAACAATTTTTTCAGTATGAAAGTAATGAAGTATATATTCAACACTGACCTGTATTGGTAGACCCCCAAATCATGAGAATAAATTGACACATTTTCACATTTTCATTAATTACACCTTATATTCCCTCATATTTGTGTGTGTGTGTGTGTGTGTGTGTGTGTGTGTCCTTAGAGCTGCTCTACACTGAGCGTGCCCACCTGCGCATGCTGAGGGTGTTGGACTGTGTTTTCTACCAGAGGCTGAACAGAGACGGTGTCCTCCCCCCAGAGGACATCAAGCACATCTTCACCAACCTGGAGGAGATCATTCAGCTGCACGGTAAGCTCAGCCGCACGTCCCACGAGCCTCCGGGACGCAAACACCTCACCAACTCACCTGTTTCACGCTATAAATCCTGATCAAAGCTTTTGACCTCCTGCTGCATGTTTTTCTCTCTCCTCTTCTTGATAGATAGATAGATAGATTTACTTTATTGATCCCAAACTGGGAAATTCTTATGTTACAGCAGCATCAATAGAAACTAAAATAAAATAAAGTTAAATAGAATATAATAGATGCAGAAGTATATACTATAAAGACAATAAAGACTAAATATATACAATAAAGACTAACCTAAGAATATGAGATATGAAATGT
Source organism: Myripristis murdjan (assembly GCF_902150065.1). NCBI lineage: Eukaryota > Metazoa > Chordata > Actinopteri > Holocentriformes > Holocentridae > Myripristis > Myripristis murdjan. The sequence goes on from NC_043993.1 coordinate 32,498,576, forward strand.
GAAATATACAGATGGTATTGAAATAGACAGATGGTTGTAATAGATAAAAAGAGAGTTAGCATGAAACTGTGCAACCAAGAAACCAAGTGGCAGAACCCGACGCCCGGTACTGGGATTCAGGAACTATCAGACTTGATTCTTCCCTCTTTTTATTTACTACCCTACCCAATAAAGCACAGCCACAGTTAAATACAGATAATCATAATCTTAGCTAGTAAATATGGCTGTCAGCAGCAATGAGAAGTTCATGATAGTGCCACAAAACTCAAGTTTAGGTTAGTTTTTTTTAAAAAAAATGTCCATTTTCGGACAGATTGCTTTTCCAAACTGAGTAAAGACTTACCTGGGTGATAAGGCCCCATATATTATAGATATATTTAAGATCTGAAGTATCATAAAGTGTCATATAAGCACACTGATACATATCATGAGTAGATGCCAAGTCTTTTAAAACCAGAAGCCCGTGGGCATGGTTTTGTTTGGAAATATTTTATTTCATCCTCTCAACAAAATGTACTTTACTTGTTTTTGTTTTAATTTATTTTTTTAGTTTATTTTAATTACCTTTTTTGGGGGCGGAGGGGTCTTGTAATTTTAACGAAAATTTAATAATTAAAAAATTTTCTAATTTTCTTGTAATTTTTACAATTTGTTTTCTGTTCCTTTTTTGGAGGGGGGGCCGTTTTCTTTTTCTTAATTTTGTGTAGTGTGTAGTGTAGTTTTCCTGCTGTGGTTTAATTTAAATATATAATGTTTTTGAAAGAAATGAAGTTAATTTACTCAGGTTTAGAATATGACATAGTAAAATTTTTTTTAAAAAATGTAAAAACAGTTGCAGGTTGAATACATGATTCATAGTTAATGACATGATTCTGATTTTTGTCTGATAATCATGTCGTAAGAAGTTTAGGTGAGCATGTGTGTTACTTTTAATTCATGATGGTGCATAAAGTGTTGTGTAGTGGATGAAGGAATGAAGCCCTAATTGCTCTTAAGGGAAATTTATGCGCACAAGAAAAGCCTTTTGAAAAATTAAGGACAAAGATGTGAATTAGCAACAACAATGAGATATAAAACATTATAATTTGTAATTCAGAGCTTATTCTCTCTGCACCTCACAGTTTCTATAACGGAGCAAATGACGGCCGTCAGGAAGAGGAGTGAGACGTCGGTGATCGGTCAGATCGGAGAGGATCTCCTGGCGTGGGTAAGACCAGCCTCGTGCAGTTCAGGGGGCTGACCAGATAGGTGGTGTTAAAAAAAATAAAATAAACGTAAAAAAAAAATCAGTCAAACAAGAAAAAGGCTTCAGAGCTTAACATTGACCCCGATGATGGATGCAACTGCTCTTTAAGGATTGTTTTGAGATGTTCCCTCTTGTATTTTTTTCAAATGAAGTAACTGATGTAGATGTGGTGAACTGGGAAACTTTGTGTGTGTGTGTGTGTGTGTGTGCTGATTCCAGTTCAGTGGGGAGGAAGAGGAGAAGATCAAGAGGGCAGCAGGAACCTTCTGTAGTAACCAGCCCTCTGCGCTGGAGCTCATCAAGACCAGGCAGAAGAAAGACCAGAGGTTCACCTCTTTCATGCAGGCAAGCAGACATACAGTACACTTTAATCTCCTCGCAGCATGTGTGTGGTTTGTGTATGGAACTAAAGCTCACCTCAGATGATGTGGTGGTAGAAGGTGAGCCAGCAAGGAGTCCCAAGCCATTGAGGTACGTTGCTTTTTCTAGAAACATGTCTTTCGTCTATGTTCACTGTTCTTGTCATCCTTTTTTTGGTCAACTGAAAACCTCCACCTCAACTTTTCTTCCATCTGAACTTGTTCAACAAACAGAGAGTGGTAATTATGATGTTAATGAGTTATTGGTGTTTTTGGATAATGCAATTTTGGTCTGATTGTTAGAGACGGTCATAAGAAGAATTCCAAAAAGGCACCTCATAAAGCACGGACCAACGCCACGGTTTGTGTTAAGCCCCGCCCCCTTTAGGCAGTGTTGTTGTCATAGGACATGATTCTTTTGGCCAAACGTCTTGGGAAGTTGAACAGTGCTGCCTGAGCATCCTCCCTGCTGGGTTTCATGGCGTCACATGGATGCTTTTAGAAACTATGCCCCTGTTTGAGCTTAGCCCCACACGTTGCTCCATGAAACTGAATGGCCAGAAAAGTTAATCACCTCTTCGCCGGGCCGTGACCAAACTCCCCTCCAAAGTTCATGCAAATCGCTTGAGTGTGTTTTTAAATATGCTGCTGCTAGAGTGATAGACAGGCAGGGGTGATCGCACAACCCGTGGCAGAGGTTTCACCTTCTTGGCAGAGGTAATGTTTTTTATTAGCAACTGTTTTAAAAACTGTAATAGTTATTAGTTGCAATGCTCGCTGATGGAGCGCCACAGTCGCTCACCTGGTAAGAGTGTGTACCACTTGTTAAGGCTGGCTCCTGATCGCAGCGTCCTGGGTTTGAATCCGAACTCTCTCTCTCTCTGCTGTGACTGTCAAATAAAGCAGAAATGCCAAAAATAAAATGATCCATACAATGCTCACTGATGAAAGTGATACTATCTGATGGTTACCCAACACGGGCTGTGATAATATAGGCCTATATTCATGTGATATATCCCCGATACATACCCATATATCTCTGTTTCAGGTGAGGGCACTATAGCGATGATCCTCCTTATTGTCATTCTCACTCTTCAGGAAGCTGAGAGTAACCGTCTGTGCCGCAGGCTGCAGCTCAAGGACATCATTCCAGTGGAAATGCAGAGACTGACCAAATACCCGCTCCTACTGGAGAGTATAGCCAAGTACACAGGTAAAGTTAGTTTGATCTATGTGACTGAAGACAGCAGGTTGATAGGCAGGTGGGTTTTGGTGATGTGTGTGTGTGTGTGTTATTTCCCCACAGAGGACGCTGAAGAGAGAGAAAAGGTGAGGAAGGCCGGAGAATGCTGCAGGAAGATCGTAAACCATGTCAACCAGGCTGTAAAGGAGGCTGAGAACAGACAGGTACAGGCATCGGACTCAAGTGTGTGACCATCAGGGTTACACCAACACACAGGTTTTCTGGTATATTGGTTTGACCCCAAAATCAGATTTCTGGGACATCCTGCCTAAAGCGCATACCTTGTGCCTGCAGCTCCGTGTCACCTCCCTCTCTCTCGTTGTTCCTTGCTGTCATCCTCAAAACGTTGTTCAACCGTTATGTTGGAAAAGCAGCTAATAACCAGCCGTGTTGCTTTCTCCACAGAGGCTCGTGGAATACCAGAGAAGGTTGGACCTCTCCTCGCTAAAACAGAGTGAAAACCCCATGATCTGGGAGTTCAAGGTGAGAATTTTTAACCTCTGACCTCCTGAAAGAGCTAAACGTAAACATTTTCCACAGTGCATCGAATAAAAAGAGAGATAGTTTGCACTTCAGTGATTTCAAACATATTGTGATACATTCCGTTTATCATATACAGGGTGACACAAAAAAACGGGAACTTTTTAACAATCCAATAAAACCAAGAGTGATGGAAGAAAAATATTTTATTCATAGTAACTGAAACCTTAAAACATGCCATTTAAGAAACAATGATGGAATATTCATTTTTTAAAAATTGTGCTGCCACTTGCTCATGTCTGCCAATACGCACTTGAAAGATTCCCGTTTTTTTGGGTCACCCTGTATTATTGGCCAGTCTCCAATCATAATAATGATAATGAGGTGTTCAGGTTATTGATACGTCTGAACTGTATGTTGTATTGGCGTGATCAAAGATAATTCTTTGTCCTACAGAATCTGGACTTGACCAAGAGGAAGATGGTGCATGAGGGACCTCTCTCTTGGAAGGTCAATAAAGACAAGACAATTGGTATATGCACACACACACACACACACACACACACACAACACACCACATTTCTAGTTTTACTTGATAAGTTGTCATTCTCCAACTCTGCGCCATGTCCTGTATGTAAATCTATCAACAAAGACAGTGTGTCCTTATCTTTCTTGTTAAATTATTCCATTGTTGTAATTACTTGCTGTATTATAATCATTATTCTGAATTTGTTCTATTCTTATCAATGTTCCATTCTCCAGTGCTTCAATGGACAATTAACCCGCTAGAAATAATTAATCTAATCTTAATTCATACATCTATAGTCAGTAAAGGGTTATGCAAAACATCATTACCTTAAAACCTCCCTTAGCAGTAGTGTCTTCTTTTGATGCAATTAGTGTCTTTTAATGGCGCACTGGTATCACATTTCTTCTTCTTATCATTTTTTTTTTCTTTAAGAGCTGTACACAATCCTCCTGGAGGACATTCTGGTTTTGCTGCAAAAACAGGACGAGCGTCTGGTGTTGAAATGCCACAGCAAGAACCTGGCTGGCACCGCCGAAACCAAGCACATCTTCAGCCCCATCATCAAGCTCAACACCGTCTTGGTCCGCTCAGTAGCCACAGGTACAAACCACTCAGAAATATTTTCAGGCTTTTGTATTTTTTTTTTTTTTTGTTCTTTATTTTGCACTCATGATTCACTGAGTTTGGTTGCTATTTTGATTGTGAGATTGTGAGGAGATTGTGTTCTGTTGAAAAATCTTGTGTGAACGCTGATTTTAATAAAAGTGCATTTTACAATACACAATAATAGCATTTGCCTGTTGTCCTCCTCAGACAACAAGTCCTTCTTCGTGCTGTCCATGTCAGACAACGGGGCTCAGATCTACGAGCTCATGGCTCAGACGGTGTCGGATCAGAAAACGTAAGTCTGGCACCGCCGACAGTGCGACGCGGCAAACGTTTGCTTCCTTTTTCCTCATCCTGCTGTGTGATCTCCTCTCCTCTCAGAACTGTACAATAATCAGCTTTCAAAGAAGGCCAGATCCATCATGTCCGACAGCACTCACCCCCTGCACTCAGAATTTAGGTTCCTGCCCTCTGGTTCCCGCCTCAGACAACCTTTAGCCAAAACTAACAGATACAAATTCTCCTTCATACCCTCCGCCATATCACTGCTCAACTCTGTACAGTACAGGTAGCATCACCTTTAGTTCCCATTTTATTCAAGTATGCACTTTTTTATTTATTTTATTTACTTACTACTGATTTTTTTTTTTTTTTTTTTTTTTTTTAACTACTGATTTATTTACTACTGTCTGCCTTGTGTGTCTCCTTGTGGTTGTTGTTGTGCTGTGTGTCTGACTCTGTTGTTGTCATCGTGGTTGTTGTCGATGTTGTTGTACTGTTTTTTTACTGCTACTGTGGCAGAATCAATTGCCCCCGGGGACAAATAAAGGTCTTGAAACTTGAAACTTGTTCACCCAGGTGGCAGTGTCTCATCACACAGTGTGCTGACGCCATGAAGAAGGCCAAGCCACACAACGACGTCATACCTCTAGTTCAGACAGAGTGAGTCCACTGACACACGCGCTCTGGTTTCTGCTCTTTTCTCGTTTTGTCCGAGTGTCTAATATAGGTGAACGTGTGTGTGTTTCAGTGCTGAGCGGGACGCCATTGAGATCATCAACCCTGGGATGACCAAGCTGAGCAAAGATTCTCACTGCACATCATCAGGAAGTGTCTCATCTCCAGGTAGCTGCAAGGACTGTGTCACTTTGGCAATTTTTTATCCCCATCTTGAGGTGTTATTTATCACCTCTAACCCCCAGTAACATAAATTCTTTCAGATTGCTATCTAACTAGATTTTCTCTCAATCCACATATGAAGCTGTAGACCTACACTGCAAAAAGTCAAAATCTTACCAAGAGTATTTGTCTTATTTCAAGTAAAAATGTCTTATTTCTAGTCAAATTCTGCCAATGGAACAAGCAAATTTTTACTTGTTCACTTGTGTCACAAGTAAAAATTTGCTTGTTCCATTGGCAGAATTTGTTTCTTGTTTCTAGCAAATTTTAACTTGTTTCAAGTAAATTTTCACTTGAAACAAGTGAAAATTGTCTAAAGACAAGTTATTTCTGAGCTGATCATGTCTTATGTTAAGTGTAATGAGATATTTTGACTAGAAATAAGACATTTTTACTTGAAATAAGACAAATAATCTTGGTAAGATTTGACTTTTTGCAGTGTAACAACAATGAAAACATACAGTGGTGATTCACATTTGGAAAAAGAGAGGGCAGTGGGACAAGAGACAGAAATAGAGATCCATTTTCTAAAGTCCAGACCACTTCACTAACCATAAAACTGTTATTTAAAGGTGACACATCAGTGTGTAATAGTCAAGACAATTGCGATATCTTTGTATAATTACTATCAACAAATGGTCAGGACAATTGTGGTATTGTTTAGTGCCGGTGTTTTTCAAAGCTGAGTCTACAATTCCCATAAATCCCATTGCTTCCTGTATTTTCTTCCTCAAGAGGATAAAGTGATTTTTCCATTGGCCTTTCGCTCCTTCCACAATCTGTGAGAAAGTTTAGCTCTGTTTGTACTGGAAGAACAGGGCAGCCGTCCATGTTTTGTGCTGCGAACCGACGTCACCGTATCCACCCAGCAGCAGATACTGTCACTGTTATCTCAGCAAAGCTCCTGTTACAGCAGTTGTACTTACAGCTCCGATTTAACGAGATAATGATTTAATTGATCAAAATGGTACGCATAACCAGTGGCGGATACAGAACATGGCTAATGGGTGGGCCTAAAAAATTCTGGATGGGCCTGTTATTTCATTTTGTTTATTTTTTTAGATATACGTGTATAAAATGATATGATGAAAGAAAAAAAAACCTCTCGGTAAACGAGCCGAGAGGTTGTAAACGAGCATAAAATAAACGTTGTAAAAAGGACATTAAAACATTTATTTATTTAGTTAGTTATTTTTTGGTCTTGAATCTGATAGAGTGGGCAAGCTGTCAATCTGGGTGGGCCTACGCCCATCCAGGCCCACCCGTAGATCCGCCTCAGCGCATAACACAAGTATAATTTTGGTGCTGTTTGCTTCACAAACATGGAGCAGAGATCATAAAGTTTCTCTCACAAATCTTTGTCCCAACTTAACTGAGAAAAGAGATTAGTAAACAGCTCAAGGGCAAGTTCCATGACAGTAGTTTAGGATGTGTCTGTGTAAGTTCTGTGAAGGAAATTCTCAGACTGATGTAACATAGTCTGCTGCAAAAAAAAAAAAAAAAAAAAAAAAAAAAGATTAAATTCAGTTATCACCCCTCGAAAGAATCTTTGTAAGCAGCCATTTTGACATGAAATAGCAGGTAAACACTGGTGTCACTGATGACATTAAGATTCTTTGTATTTAGGTCTAACCGTGCCAGGCTCCTGCTATTGTTCAAACTTGTTCAATGGAAAGGCCCTGGTACTCTTAAAGCGGGGGTCACCAGCCCAGTCCTCAAGGGCCCCCTGTCCTGCAGGTTTTGGTTTCAGCTCTGCTCTTTCACACCTGCTCCATTTAAGGGCTTCATGCTGATTGGTTGAAGCAGATCTACCTGAACAGGGCATGCAGGAAGATGCGTGGACCTTAATTGGGTCAGGTGTGCAAGAGCAGAGCTGAAACCCTAACCTGCAGGACAGGGCGTCCTTGAGGACTGGGTTGGTGACCCCTGTCTTAAAGGATCATACCAGGGAGCATTGTTGTATTTTCGTGACTTGCCCATTTTTGCCCATTCATCCAGAGGAGCATTTGTCCGTTTCAGAGTCCGGCGGCGGCGTGCTTTACACCACTCCATCGTCCAGCGTCGGACACTTTTACGCACTATGAGCCTCGGCGCTAACTTTACGTGTTGCCGCCCCCTGGTGGCCGAGTCGCTGTGCTTCCTAAACGCTTCCACTATGCAATAATCCCACTTCCAGCTGATGGTGGAATATCTAGGAGGGAAGAAACTTGAGCAGCTGACTTGTTGCAGCGGTGGCTTCCTATTGCATTCTTTCACTAATGTTTGTAAAGGCAGACTGCACGGCTAGCTGCTAGATTTTATACACCTGCGGCAACGGGACTGAATGACACACCTGAATTCAATGATTAAGAGATGTGGCCCGATACTTTTGTCCGTATAGTGTATGTTGTGAAATCTGAAGTTGCCTGCTTGATTTGCAAAGTGATTTGTTGCAGTGTAAAATGTGGGGAAATTGTAGTAACTGGGCCAAACATTTACTACACAGTGACCCCTTTAAACGTGATCACACATGGTTTGTAATATTGCATTGGCTGTAACATCAGTGCATCTACATGCATCCCAGATAAAGACCCAGCCTGTTCTCCGGGCCTCCCAGCTCCACCGAGTCTCAACCCTTTCGAAGGCATCAAGTCCGAAGACGAGGAGGAGGAGTCGGCCCTGGCAGACAGACGGGAGCCAGAGGAGGAAGAGGTGGATGAAGAGGAACTCGAGGCCTTCCTGGATGGACAGCTGGCGGACAGGCTGCCCTTCCTGCAGGAAAGGTCACGTCAGGGCATTGCCATCGAAAACCAAGAGAACCCCTTTGACCTCCCTTCCTTCAGAGCCGAAGAAGCTCTAAGGACATGTAGGTTCCTGTTATGTTCAGCTTAGGCACATTGTTCTTGCATGACTGGAGAACTTACAACTTAAAACTGGCTCACTTACCTCTTAGTCCAGTCATTTTATGAAAAAACCTAGGACAAATTGCAAGAGAAGCAAACTCAACTGATTTTGTATCCTCAGTTTGTCCTGAGTGAGGGGAAAAAAGTCCCAAGGAATCCCATTGGTGGAAAGTTTTGAAAATCACCTATTTATGACCACATATTACCAAAAAACACTGTTTTTAACACACAGGGGAAAGGGGTTCAAAATTTTACTTTCAGATATCACTATAAAAATTCACAAGATGATTGCACACACAAAAACAAGAAAAAAAGTCAATTACAAGTTCTTTGAATTATTATGTTTACACATGCATATCACACATTATCTGATTTGATATGCACTAATTGGAATATAAGGAATAAATGCCAGAAGAGACATTTGAACAGTGAATTAAAAGGTTACTATATATATAGTAACCTTGAATTAAAAGGTTACCACGTAACAGTGAATTAAAAGGTTACTGTATATATAGTAACCTTTTAATTCACTGTTTAAATGTCTCTTCTGGCATTTATTCCTAATATTCCAATTAGTGCATATCAAATCAGATAATGTGTGATATGCATGTCTAAACAGAATAATTCAAAGAACTTGTAATTGACTTTTTTTCTTGTCTTTGTGTGTGTAATCGACTTGTGAATTTTTATAGTGATATCTGAAAGTAAAATTTTGAACCCCTTTCCCCTGTGTGTTAAAAACAGTGTTTTTTGGTAATATGTGGTCATAAATAGGTGATTTTCAAAACTTTCCACCAATGGGATTTCCTGGGACTTTTTTCCCTCATTCAGGACAAACTGAGGATACAAAATCAGTTGAGTTTGCTTCTCTTGCAATTTGTCCTAGGTTGACCCCAATTTTGGCCTAAAATTACTGGACTATCTGTGGGAAAATCACTTCTGTGGAGTTAGATCAAATGTCACATTAGCAACCAACTGAGATAGAATGAGTCAAACGCCAAAAGATCAGTTTTAAATTGGTAAAACTGAATACTGAATATTATATTAATGAATATTACAATGAATATTATATATTATACTGAATATTAGTACAGATTTTTCCGTTTCCCCTGTTTGCTAGTGGCGATGCTGAAGCAGCTCCTTCTTAACCACATGATAAGCAGAGAGGAGGAGGAGAAAGAGGAGACAGAGGAGAGAAAACAGAGGAAGAGCGGGGCCCCTGGGTGTCTGCTGAGGGCCTCCTCATGTGGGAGCTCCGAGGGGCCGTCCGCTGTGTTCGAGGAGAGCCGAGCACCTGAGAGGAGTTTAGAGAAAAACGACCCTGTGCTCCCACCTGGACACATAGGGTTGTTTGAGCCGACCGAAAGCGATGGTGAGAAGATGTAAAAGAAGAAAAAAAAAAAGCGTCTGAATGAAACCATAAAAAATCTAGAATTGTTTTCTCTGCGTCGTTTATATCTATTTCTCTCTCTGTCCACCCGCTCTGCCTCTCCATCCAGGCAACTTTGTGGTTTTGGATTTCGGCGGTGGCTCTGAAGAGAGCAGCACTGATGATGACGGGGGAGGAGGAGGTGATGTGGGAATCGACATGAAGAAACTGCTGTCCTCCTCCTCGCAGACAGGGGACGGCGGCCCCAACCTCAACCGGCAGCTCATGACTCACCTGCGCCTCCTACAGGCCAGTCTGCAGCATCTGAAGGTACGGCAGGCTTCACTTAGTGGCAGTTTTGATTCCCAAGTCACTGGCTTTGTTTAGGTGAACACAGTATCGTGGTTACTTGCTCATATCCCGGTCCAACACTGCAAAAACGCAAAATCTGACCAAGATTATTTGTCTTATTTCAAGTCAAAAATGTCTTATTTCTAGTCAAAATATCTCATTACACTTAAAACAAGACATGATCACCTCAGAAGAAACTTGTTTTTAGACAATTTTCAGTTGTTTCAAGTGAAAATTCACTTGAAATAAGTGAAAATTTGCTTGTTTCATTGGCAAAATTTGCCAGTGGAAAAAGTGAAAATTCACTTGAAATAAGTAAAAATTAGCTTGAAACAAGAAACAAATTTTGCCAATGAAACAAGCAAATTTTCACTTGTTTCAAGCAAATTTTCACTTGAAACAAGTGACAATTGTCCAAAAACAAGTTACTTCTGAGGTGATCATGTCTTATTTTAAGTGTAATGAGATATTTTGACTAGGAATAAGACATTTTTGACTTGAAATAAGACAAATAATCTTGGTAAGATTTTGAGTTTTTGCAGTGAAAATTTTAGTTTGAGGACATTTCGCTTTTATTATACTGGCAGACAAGTACGTTTTTAAACCCCCTAGATTGCATTTTCATTGGCGTGTCTCCAAAGGGTCTGAAGGATCCAGTGGTGACCTCAAGGAACACCAACCTCATGGAGCGCCCCCTCATCCAGACCCTCACCTTAACCACACCAAACTATGGCGTAACCATAACCATCTTTAATCCACACTTAAACCTAACCATCTCTACTCTGATGCATAAACCTAACCATATTTTAGCACATCCATGAGGAAAATGAGGTGGGCGTTATGTGAGGTAGGCATTCCCTGAAGTCTTTGTGTCTGCCGCCATACTTGAAACCCTCTGAAGCAGTGTGCGCACATTTCATCGTCTGAAATCTGTTACCTGATGATATTTACCTGCACTTCAGCAAAAGTTCGGCTTCAATGATGGACAGGTTTGTGATCTTTTCATACTCTTGGCTTTGAGCAGCTGAGTTCATGTCATCTGTCAACACATCTCAGTTAAATACATCAGAATACTCCAGGTCCAGGTTTCTCAAAGCTGAGATTAAAGCCTTCGCACAGCTTGTGAAATTCTAGCAATTTGCCCCAGATAAAATAACTTGAGGCTTATTTTACAAAGTGGCACCATATTCTGGTCAATTCGGCATGTGTACAATCAGCCAAGCAGCTTGCATCATATAAAATTTACAGCTCCCCCATTTTCACAGCCAGAATGTGCCTCAGCAGTGGCCGAGTTGTATCTTTTAATTTGTTGTTATTATATTAATGAACAATAGGGGTCACCATTGAGGCACAAATTACACATGGACAATTTCAGTGTGTTACTGGAAGACTGGTTAAAAATACATTACGTACAGCTGCACTGAAGCAAGGAACCTTTCGACTCAACTGACAAATAATACAATTTCAATGCATGAGCTATGATGATTGAGCCAAAAAAAAAAAAAAAAACATGGGATAGCCACAAAATTTGATGGTTGAGTCTACATGGTTCACACTGATGAATCAAGCATTTATTCCACGGTTTCTTGAGTCTAGACAGTCCTCACTTGAATCAACCCTCAGTTTTGCATAGTGCACCTTTTAATTCACTCTCCGCTTTGCTGTTTTCCAGGTCAGCTTTCCCGTCAAGAATATGACATAAATCAACTGTGTTGCATGACTAACGAAAATTTGTGGACAGAGAGCATTGTATAGGCCACATTTAGCTTCAGTCATCCATTTTAGCTGTTAATATAGATAGATAGATAGATAGATAGATACTTTATTCATCCCGCAGGAAATTTGCAGTTTTTCAGCAGTATCCACAGATTACAGATTAAATAAATCAATAAAAAAAGATTTTAAAAAAATAAAGAATAAGATCTAAGTACAACAGAATAGGATCTAAGTACAACCCAGTGTGCAAAAAGCAATGTGCAACAAAAAAAAAAAAAAAAAAAACAGAAAAAACTGTGTGCATGGGTGTAAAAAATGTGCATAGAGGTAGGTCAATGTGCAAATTTAGAAGAAATATACAGTATACACATGATAAATAGCAGTAAGCAATATAAACACTATAAACAAGGATTATTAAAAAAAATAGAAATATGAACAATTTAAACAGAAGTATTAACAATTAACAATTTAAGTATTAACAATTTAAACAGCAGTACATGACTAACCAAAATTTGTGGACAGAGAGCATTGTATAGGCCACATTTAGCTTCAGTCATCCATTTTTGATGATGTTTTTCTGTGTCTAATCTCTGGCTCAGTGGATGGATTTCTGATCATGGTCTACTTTCAGGAGGTGGAGATGAAGTACAACCAGCTGCGCCAAACACTGAGTGACACGGCTACTGACTCGGATGAGAGCAATGGTACGTTACCCTGTCGCTTCCCGACTGCAACCATTGTGCTCAGCTGATTATGAATCCTCTCTCTCTCTCTCTCTCTCTCTCTCTCTCTTTCTTTCTTTGTCTCTCCAGATAGGATTCAGTAATGACTGAACTGAAAATTGAAAGGAAGTCCCATGATACCCCTTTCACCTGGATGCCTCCTCAACCACTTACTTTGCTGCTGCTGCGTAACAGGAGGCTCAACGTGGCCATGGAAAGTGGCAGACTCCAGGCGCACATGAGAAGGAGTGGAGCAACAGCAGCAGGACAGGACAGTTCCACTATAAACCCAGTATTTTCAAATGCAAGACGCATTTGCAAGCATTTGCACGCGATGAAGGTCTGTTACTAAAAAGAGAACTCCACTGAAGTACCGCGGGCGATTCACGATATAAGTGAGCAGTCACCGTTGTTTGTTTTAATAATAATCAACTGTATGAAATATCTCAAACACTGGACTACGGAAAATGGCTACACAAGTCATACACACCCTCCGCCCACCGCTGTCTGTGGCGCCACACAGATATAGAGGTGAGAATGAATTGCAAATGACAAGAACGATGAAGAGGGTGACTGTGGCAGGAGCCCGAATGCTCTTCTGAGAATCCGAGAAGATTTTCTTTGCTCGGGACCCAGAGCACTGCTGTGACATATTAAGCTTATGTGGATGTAAAGCAAGAAATATGTAACCACTGCGTATTCAACCCAGGACCCGGCTGCTTAACCGCACATCACTTAACGCAGCGATCACCGCACAAACCAAGGATGAAGGATCTCCTCCGATTCCATCACCATCCCCAAATCTCCCTGACCTCTTAAAAGTCTTTTCATGTTTGTTTTAAACTGCCATGAATTTCTTGTCAAACTCACCCCATAACACTTCCACTTAAAAACACTTTAATCATGAGCGGAAACAAAAACAATGCTTCAGATGTTTTAAAAAAAAAAATTATACGCTCAAAAGGCTAATAGGCTATACATGACTAGATGCTTGTAACTGTTGTTCCGTGATCAGATGGGTATGATCAGAGAATGAGTAACAAGGCCACAATGCAATACATGCTGGTAAAGTGTTTGTTCTGGTTGTGCATGAATGGGTCTTTAAATCAACTCTCCTTTTACACACTACACCCCCGCGGACCTGCAGGATCCTCGCACTCTTTCTTTCAGTTCTGCTTCCATTTGTTAAAGAATATTACACTTCAAAATGTAAGATGAAACAACCTGTGCACGACATAAGCACTTGAAATGACTCCACTTGACGCGATGGTAACAGATGATCCTGATGACGGACATAGCATGCAGGCATCATCGCACATCTGAAATTCACTTATCTTGGCCAGGAGAGTCCACCGTATTTCCAAGTGCTGAAACAGCCACATGTAGCGTGCCACATCAGCCCATAAAAGAGAAGGAACTCAGCAGAGCCCAAACCTCTGCCAGTGAATAGTTCTCCTTTCAAAGCCTGCGGCCTTTGCTGCTCTGCTATTTTTGTTTCAAATCATTCGATTTTCCAAGAAAATAGAACATGAATGCAATGTTGTTTAGCAGCTAGAAAGTCCCAGATGTCAGACTTTCCCACCATTTCAACACAGCGAAATAGTTGTAGCTAAAAAAAAAAATGCTAATTGTCTGATGGCAGGAATCCCAGATCTGGATTAACATCAAATTCTAATCAAGCGATCTCTGGGCCAAGAACTGTTCTCTCCGCCAGGTTTCATCCAAATCTGAAACTTTTGGCGATATCTTGCTGGCAGAGGAGAAACATAACCTCCTTCCAGCGGGTTTGGCAGAGGTCACAGTGTCCCTGAGGGGGCCCGAGCACTCAGTCCCGTGTGTAAAATCGCTGGTCACATGAATTAAATGCACGGAGGAGTGTTATGTGTGTGTGTGTGTTTGTAAGAATCTCCACGTCCCAGTCAGAGTTGTTGTTGTACAGAAAGGAAACAGCAGCGTAAAATCTTGAAAAGTTTGCTTGATTTTCTACGTGGCACAAGAGGAGAGTCAGAAAATGCTTAAAGCAAAACTGAACCGAGGAGTGTTGGGTTGTAAAGTTACCTGGCTGTGATGTGAGGCCACGTGGAGGTGAAATATCCTCATGTGCTAACCCACAACACTGGATCTCTATCTCTCCATTCACTTCCATAGCAAAACAACTCCCAAAGTAACACTTTTATCACATAAACAAACGCAAACAAAACAGAGCACAATATAAATATGATACATATAAGACAACAAGTCCTGGTTCTCATTTTTTGAAGAAATGAAATGATCCCTTTCTTGTTATTTTCCTGTTTGCAATGAAAAGTAGATCCGGCACGTATTGTCTGCAGGTGACTTCTGCATAGTAACCTTGCACCTGGAAGAAATTACCTTATAGTACTTTCACAAATAATTGTAATTACACACATACACACAAAAAACAACAACAAAAAAAAACAAAACAAAAGGGTACCGGGACTTGTTGTTTGTTATATTGGAATAATCTGCTTTGTTAATATTTGTCCATTTGCCAAAAATGTAACTTTTTGCCATCCTATGAAAGCGAATGGAGAGAAATACAGTATTGTGCATTTGCAGCCCAGAAGACCGTGGATCAGCTAATGAGGATATTTCACCACCGTGTGGGTTCTTAAAATGTCCAATAACTTTACAACTCAACAAATTCAAATTTGCTTTAAAAAATAAAGTAAAAACTAGTCCTTGGCTCTAGGAATATAGTTAAATCTAGCTGATCAAAATCTCATCCTACTGAAGCATACCATCTGCCCAGAAGGCACAATGGGCAACAAATGCAATTCTGTGTTCCACCATATATGAATTAACTACACTTAGCAGAGAATTTTACAATGTGTGAGTATGTAAATGTTAATTGGAGTATAATTTAATTTTACTGTGTATTTCAAACATCTCTCTGCCTCAACTGAGCTCTGCTTCCCAGCGATAAACAAGGCTGTGCTGGCTGCATTTCAGCATTATCGGTGTAGTAGTATGATGTTTTGTTGTTGTTGTTGTTGTTGTTGTTTTCACTTTTTGCTGTATTTCTTCAGACACTGAACTAGTGGGATCTCTCTCCACCCCAAACATAGCAGGAGAATGTCTCATCATTCCTGTTGAGAGCTTTGCCTCACGAAATTATTTCACCTTCAGCATTACATGTGAAAGGGACTTTGAACTTACAGTGACCTGTGATAAGGTCTCCTCTCACCTTTTCTTTTCCAACTCTTGGCTGTCTGCCTTCCTTTAGGTACAGCCTCCAAAGACAATCACCCCTGTCCCTGAGCACAGAGCAGGCCAATTTAACATCTTTCACAGTGAAGACACTTAGAATTTCAAACACATAGCGAAATTTAATAGACGACTTATGAGGTTTTTAACGTCACAATCTAGAAAGTGTCACAACAGCCATATGATCCTGCACCAGGAGCCTTCCCAGGTGTTTGACTCCTCATCATCACTCATTGTTGCAGATTGATGGTTTTCATTATCAAAGTTATTGTGAAAAACCCACCTGCCCATTCAGCTCAGATTGTTACACAACTGTACTGTGAAGATGGACAGAACAAGCTCTTCCTCTAAGGCCAGATTATTTTTATTTCAAAGCAGATTCTCAAACAAAGTAGCAATGGTGAATACATGCAGGGGTTAAATTAGGCTGGGGACTAGTGCTGAGGGTGCTACAGCGCCCCCTATTTGCGTGGGAATTGATTTTGCACTTGCTGGAGAGACTGTGTATTTCTAAAACAATACTTTCCGAGCTGTTCATGAATGCAACACATCCTGAGATGTCAGGGTCAAGATGTTCCTCTCAGTTAAAAACAAGTGTGCTTCCTGATCACAGCTCCACAGGGAAGCTGCCAGGCAACCACCACCTGCGAGTCTGTGCCCTGCTCTAAACGCCGGGATATGAGAAACACCTGGCAGATGCAAACCTTGAAGTAGCTAGAAGAAAGGAAACAGAAAAGAGAGAGAACGGAGGGGGAAAAAGGCACCTCCCAGCAAATCATCGCACTGTTTTACCAAAATCTAAAAATGACTGGTTACATGAAGCAGTGACTTCCATGCTTCCAAAACAGTGATATCAGCTCCTAAAACTCCTTTTCAAACCCCCACCAGCACACTGGATGAATTGGCACATAATGACAGAAGAGAATTCACCATGGTTTATTCTAGCACTCATCACAAGGTAGCCTCACTGTAACATGCCTTTATTTTCCCTGGAAAATAAAGGCATGTTCTCTAAAACCATGGTTTCATGATGTTTTTCGCGTCACATTGCTGAATCCACGTTGCTGGTGACTCGTTGGCAGAAAATCTGGCATGTTTGGAGAGCTGTTACGCACATGGCTTACGTGCGTAATAGCTCTCTAAACATGCCACGCATCCAGAGCACCTGCAGGAATGATAGAGTTGACGCTGCGCTGAGATTAGACGTGGTCATCCCGTCTCTTATCGCAATGATTTTTTGTTTGTTTGTTTGTTTGTTTGTTTGTTTGTTTGTTTTTACCAAAAGAGCACACCTCGCTTTGCGCTTACTCTTCAAAATAAACCTCCCATTTCGGTGCGCCACCCCACCCGCCCTTGCGCCAGTCCCGGTGCGCACCCTCCCACCAGATCAGGTAAAGTGTGTTCCCAGATCACCAAAAAATAAGTAAATACCCACTGGTCATGGCGCTGCACGTGATGATCTTTGTGTCCACAAAAATAGTGTTTTTCTGACCACATCCACATCCAGAAAGATAGAAAACAGGGTGAATGTAGTAAAACACTATCAGTCACACTAACAGTAGCCTAAGGAGGCCTGAAATCTACGTTAATTTATTTATCATAGGCTGTCACAGATGCACCATTTTTAAATGATGATAAGAATGCACACACACACACACACACACACACACACACACAAAATAGATTCCAATATAAAGAAAAACAGTGTTCAATGCTTTTGTTTGGCCTTTTGCCTGTTTTCCACATTATACAATCATGTATGTTTTAACAGAAACTATTTAAAGGAGTAAAAAGAAAATAAAAATAAAAAAGAGGGTAAGGTATCCATGAAACATTAATTTGTGTTTAGAGATATTACTGTCAAAATGTTACATTTTTATGATAGTACTGTTAGCTCTGTTTCACTGGCTTTGTTGAGAACACAACAAAGGTAAGAGATTTAGATAGAAGATGTAAAGTTGGCTGATCTGTTGTTTGAAATGAAGGGAAAGTGTCATTTCGTTTTAGTTGATTTTTTTTTGGATCGGGGCTTGGAGTGCCCAACCCCAAACAAGAAGATGGAAAATAGTATCTGAATGTTATTAAAGAAGCTTTACAAGTTTACAAGAAGTTTGTTTGTTTGTTTGTTTGTTTTATGGATAATGCGCATTAGTCCACTTGGCAGGTTGGTGGTGTGATATAAAAAAAAAAAAAAAAAAACTTTTTACCATTTTGCACTAAAGTTCATCCATCACACAGGGAGAAATCCTTCATACAAGAGGCGCAGACGTCAGTTCCTCCACCACAGACTTCAATGTGCGCCCACACAGAAAACTACATATCCCATAGTGCAATGCATAGGCATGTAGCCTACTGTGTGCATAGTTGCAAAAGCCACATCAAACAGCGAAAAAAAAAACATCAAACAGCGGTGATGCAGGCACCTTCTTCCTTTCTCAATCTTAACCCTTTATAGGGCACTCATTGAAATACTTTGAAATTCAAAAAAACAACCCTAGACTGTTATTAGAGAACATGACAGGACTTTATTACTTCTATAAAATTTTTCTAAAATTTTCATTTTGTAATAGAAAATCAAAGCCATTGAGATTGGTCAAATGCCACAATCATGTGACCTGGGATGTAGAGCGATCTTTGCTGATTGGCTGGATGAAGACCAAATGATTATTGAACTAACTGAGACAGGGGATGGGCCTGATATGTAAAATTTTATGAAATTACCAAAAATAATCACTTGCCCTATAAAGGGTTAAGGAGTTATCACAAAAATTAGTTAACATTTTAATCAAACCACAACTTAAACGACAACATTAGGGTTCAAGTTAAAATCTGGAAATTGATGGTTATGTAAAATGACTGATGTAAACACTAAAGACTGGAAAGAGAAAAGTCTGGAGGTTTGAGTGTGAATATTGTGTGTGGCAGTTCAATTCCCGTAGGTGGCAGCAGTGCGCCACACTGAGGTTTAGTCTTAGTCTTACACAGCACACGAAGAAAAACTCCCAAACTAGAGGAAGGAGACAGCTAGCTGACAACATAAACACAAATATATCGAAGCAGAATCCTTATTTCGGACGACTAACTTTTGTTTCTGACGCCGCTGCCTGTTGGAGAATACGTGCACGATGTGATGCATGTCATGCGCGGCTCGGTTACATTTGTGCGGACCTCGGAATCGACACCCAGGCCTTGAAGTTGTCCTGCTCACGGATGGTAAGACATTGATTGTGGAGCTAACTAGCCTGCTAGCTCGGTGGCTAACCCCTAACACAAGCCATTGAAAGGGTTTTCATTCAGCGTTACTAAAATATACATACTTTTATTAGACGCCAGCATCGCAAAAGCCTACATAAACCGTAGCTTTAATCATCACCGGCTTCGATGTGGTTATGAATGGGTTGCGCTGCGTCGGCTAGCTGGTGCGCACCGCTCTCTGTTGTATGGAGAGAACGGCGCATCAGACTCCATTATACCCAGACGACAAATGCATATAGCGGGCACAGTATGGCTTTAAGGTGCTTAAGAATGACTAGTTACGAGCGGCTGGTACGATATAAAACGATAGGTGATCCATAAAGTCGCACTTGGTGTTGATAAAATCTCCACTTTGCGCAGCCGCTTTGGTTCGCGTCATGTTCTGGATCGCCTTCCACCAAAATCCACCATGGTGGGCGGTGACGACTTAGTGTAAACAATTGTGAAAACTTGCACACGCCGAATTGCCCAGTGGTTCCCAAAGGTTCATAAAACACCGTTCGGTTATGCCTGGCGACACCTGCACAGGTAAGGATAGACGAGGTGATAGTGAATCGCCAGGTTTTTTAAACGTACCCCGGCGTGCCGAGCGCTCCGCACCGGGCAGAGCTGGAAATGCCCCGCGGCTCGCAGAGGGAGCTCAGACCCGGAGCGACGACACAGCATCTGCGCTGCCAGAAACAGCTGTGGCCGAAAATAACGCTGTTCCTGCTGTGTCAGCCCATTCTCCCCCTTGTCTTGTGTAGTTTCTTAGCTTCCTCATACACTACTCACAAAAAGTTAGGTCTATTTGGCTTTTGGGTGAAATTTATGGAAAATGTAAAATGTTCACACTACAGTGATATTATATCATGAAAGTAGGGCATTTAAGTAGAAGCATGCACTGGTGATTTCCTCATCTCAAACAATTTCTTGAAACAAAAGCCAACAACAGTGGTGGATATACCACAGCAAAAAATGTCAGTGTCAATAACTTGTCATGTGCCCTTGAGCATCAATTACAGCTTGACAACGACGTCTCATGCTGTTCACAAGTCGACTTATTGTCTGCTGAGGCATGGCATCCCACTCTTCTTGAAGGGCGGCCCTCAGGACATTGAGGTTCTGGGGTACAGAGCTCCGAGCCTCTACACGGCCACTCAGCTGATCCCATAGGTTTTCTATGGGATTCAGGTCTGAGAAAGTGCAGGCCACTCCATCTGAGGTACCCCAGTCTCCAGCAGCCGTTCCCTAATGATACGACCTCGATGAGCTGGAGCATCAAACACCTGATGTGAATTTTGCCGTTAAACTCCTTGTTAGAGAACAGCAACTTGTGCAAAAAGTACTGAAACATTGAACAGTTGGACATGTGCATTCAAAAGTTTACAGAAGGTCACATTAAGTTCACCTGTAAAGGTTATAATGCATTTTAGGTTCATCCTGAAATTTCACCCGAAAGCCGAATATCCCTTACTTTTTGTGAGTAGTGTATGAGCTCCTGCCTCCACAATCTAAAGTCCCAAGGAGGATTAGTCACTGCATTAAACTGATGATGGTTTTGGACGGGAATAACATGTTAAAGATTGCTAAGTTACCTGTAATAATAAAACTATGCAGGTAAAGTTCAAATGAAGTGTCATCATATGCATATAGAAGGTGTGTGTGTTATTGTCCCTTTTAATAGCACAAGGGATATCCTGTGTATATCTTCTGACATGCCTCAGTACACATGCAGAGCCATCTAACCCCACACTGAGCTGAGGAATTAATGAATATATTGAAATTGCTGTTATGTTGGGTTTTAAATAGTCTAAGTAGATTTTTGCCTTTCGAAGAACATTTGTTGATCTCATGTTGTTATCACCAAATCTCTGGATGAAAAAAAGTTATTTTTGCAAATGAGACAAAATACAGAGAACATTCGAAATGGTGGTGTTTTTCTTTTCTTCCTGATGTACAGGACAAACTGAACTGAAATCAAAATTGCAATAAGCCCAACCCAAAACCCCCAAATCGCAATAAATAATGAGCTGTGGGTTTATTGGACTGCTTCACCTCTAACAGCCATACGATAGATTCATTGTGATCCATTAGCACGATACTGTAAACATACACAGTCATCACTGAGCAGGTTGGCAGCCTCAACCAGCCTCTGCTCTGCATCTTACATTGTGTACTGCTGGGTCAGGCTTGCTGGTGGGTTGCTTTGCAGTACAAACAGGAAAACTTTCCACTTTGCTGCTCAGCCAAACGCGTGATTCTGTCCCCCGTGTCAACTATTCTGTCCAAACCTACTTCTTCAAGCTTGCTTTCCTATAGACAGGTCATCGAATGTTATGCGTCTCTAATGGTATTATTGTGCTCTTCTGCTGGTTTTGATTATCAGAGTCACAATTTAACTTTTCATTCACTATTTACCTGTTTATTTACCCATATAACTGCGCAATAATTGATATTCATAAGCTGTTACAGCAGTTCAACAGTGCAATAGTCCTGTGCATGTATGGTGTGTATATACATATTTTTTTTTTTTACATATGCTCAAGTTCTTATTTCTGCATTTATTGTTGTAATATTTTTTTGATTAATGCACATATTTATACTTAATGCACATACTTTTTTACAACATGGATTAATGCCCATGTGTATATATAAGGCACATAGTTTTACAAAGGCACAAAGTTTTACATAGGTTACAAATTTCTAATGCACACATTTTTTTTTTGTTTCTTATTTTTCTATTTCTTATGATTTCACTTATGCTTGTAATATGTTCTCTTGACAATATGAGCAACTGCAGCTGACCTAATTTCCCCTCAGGGATCAATAAAGTTTCTCTGATTCTGAACTTTTGGTTTTATATTTAGTTATTTTTCTTCTGTGAAGCACTTCGTGAACCCTGTTTTGGAAAAGCGCTATATAAATAAAGTTTATTGTTATTGCTTTTATGACTACAGAATTCCAGCCTTATTTTAGTTTATCTGGTAAGAATGTATTTTGGATGATGTCACCTCTTATTCTTCTTGTGCTTCAAAAAAACTTAAAGCGGCATCCCGGAGGGGCACTAACAGGGTTTATGGGAAATGTAGTCTGGATTTGGAGAAATGCAGAATGTCACATGTTGTCACAAATTGAAACTGGTGAGCATTCACACAAAATCTCCGTTCAAGTCATCACAGAAGCAAATAAACTCCACATTGTGCTTATGTTTTTTTCCTCTTGACGTAGCCCATGATTCAGCTGGAGAAACCACTGCTGCCTGGGACCATGCCTGTGGTATGGCCCACCATCCTGGACCTCGGCAGGGATGAGTGCAAAAGAATTCTCCGCAAACTGGGTAAGATAGAGTAATAATAGCGAAACTGAAAAATACATAAATCATGTCGTTCCAGCCATTTTTTTCCCATTAGTCGTACTGTGAGAAGGTTTCTGGGACGAAGAAGGAAAAAAAAAAAAAACAAAAGGATTTTCATTTGTGTCATCTGGGCATCTTAGTTGCAGCCAAAACTTTAATCTGATCATAGCGGACTCCAGTGATTTAACTGCACGCAGATTGATTAAATCAGAGTGGAAAGGTCATCTGTTGCTTCATCTAATAATACAGGGCATTCTTTTCAGAGCACATTGCCCAGCTTGGAAAATTGCCGAGAGGGAAACAATCAGTGCATTTCCACTGAGAATATGCTGGTTTAATAATTACATATGTTTTCACTCTGAGAGGTTTTACCTGACTTTTTTTTTTTTCATTATAAAGACTAATAGCACAATATGGGGCAGCCAAATAAGTGCTGTTTTCAAGTTTGCAAAATGAGTTTTTTTACATAATGTCACTTTCCAAAACCCAAAGTGGATATACATACAGCCCTAATGGTGAAGTGAAATGCTGATTGTACTCTGAATCAAGAAATTCTAATTTAACAAACCGATCAGTTGAATGAAGCATGAAGTCTGTGAGAACACACACACACACACACACACATACACTGCATGCTGCACGCAAGCGCTTCATGTGCCTCAGTTGTGCACAATAAATAGATAAATAAATAACAGGCTGGAGAAGATTATTCTACATTTCCCTTTCTCTCCACTTAATCAGTCTTGTTCTGCAGTGCTGTGCGTTGTTTCATCTGTGTCTGTGTGTTTTGTAGAGCTGGAGGCTTACGCCGGGGTTATCAGCGCCCTGCGAGCTCAAGGAGATCTGACCAAGGACAAGAAGGACATCCTGGGAGAGCTCACTAAAATTCTCGGGTAATTGTTGGCTGCAATGTGTAAACAGGCCAATTGAACAGTAATATAACTGCAAGAATCACTACAGAATGAAAATACGCGACACTGCCTCCAATTCACGCTCTTTTGTTCAAGTATTTATAAGAAATCTTCAAACCTGAGAGGCCTGTAGTTACATCAGTCGACTTTTGTGTCCCCAGTCGACTGAGAGCAACTTTTACTTTGATTTCTGTACAAAAGCATTTTAATAGCGTTTTAAAAGTGTGCTTTATCTCCTTCCCCACCCTCCACACCTGCCAGTATCTCCACAGAGCGTCATCGTGCAGAAGTCCGCAGGGCAGTCAACGATGAACGCCTCACCACAATTGCGTACCAGTGAGTATACAACTCTCCGGTTATTACTCACATTGTGCCGCCCCGTTACAACAGTGACTTAAGAGGAATGCGATCGCAGGTGGACCCTCCCCCAGCAGGAGTTTTGTCAGGAGCAGACTGATGGTGGCAGATTGGATGGTCTAATAATGGTGTTGGGCTGCCACTGTTAATCAGGGTGTTTGTAGGTCCGTAAAAGTCCTAAAATATCTTAAATTCAATTTTAGAGATATGAAAAGTTGTCAAATAGTTTTAAGCATTAAATGTAGTTTCATTTAGCAGTCTAATGTCAAAATGAGTCAAATTCTGCATCAAGGTCAAAACTAAAATCATCTTGTTGAGAACGCACCATGTTTGTGCCTGAAACATACCGCTGCACTGGACCAGGTATGTTGCACTTGCCTTTATATTTAACCCACAATGCTTATAATGACAAAAAAAAAGATTATTTGTCCAAAAATCTGTCTTAAATTTGATAAAAATCTGACTTGAACAGATCTTAGAAAGTGTTAAATTCAACTCTCTGATACTTGCAGACAACCTGTGAATGCAGGAAGGTGCAAAGATTGATCAACATTTCATTGCAGTTTTGTGGGGTGGAAGGAGTTTGTTGTGTAAACCATCCAATAATGAGTCAAGGCTGAAAGTGTTTGCACTTATTCTGAGTTAGCTCTAGAAAAGCTACTGGATTTTGGGCCCCCAAGAAAGAGTTAACAGGATGTCACTTGAAAGGAGCAAATTTAACTTTATATTACCATTTCTTTGCATGATTTTAGGATCTACAAAAGTCATGGAGGAACATAAAAACTGAGATGTTTCATTTCTAAAATTTAAAACAGCTGAAAAGCACACGCACACATACTGTTTCTGGTCAACATTTTCACTCAGGAATGATTTTAATAAGGCTTTTTTATATCTTTAGGGTATATTAAATACTGAGAAGGTCCATGCCTTTCTTTTCCAGCATGTCGGGTCCTAACAGTGCCTCAGAGTGGTCCATTGAAGGGCGCCGGCTTGTCCCCTTGATGCCAAGACTAGTTCCTCAGACAGCCTTTACTGTGACTGCCAATGCGGTTGCCAATGCCACAGCCAGTCAGAACGCCTCCCTCCTGCTGCCAGCTGAAACTGGAAACAAAGAAGGTAGGCCAGCGTGGCTTTGTATTTGACACAACGGTTCTTAAAATATACATCTAAATGGTCAATGGCACTATTGTTTTCCTTCCTGCAGTGGTTGTGTGTTACTCGTACACAAGCACTACATGCACCTCAACCAGTGCCACAGCAACCAGCGGCACTATAGGAGCCACAGTGAAATCTCCAAGACCACCGAGCCCGGTCTCCAACGTCGTGGTGTTGCCCAGCGGGAGCACCGTCTACGTGAAAAGTGAGTCTCAGAATAATGAAGAATTCCCCTTGTTGTCCCTCTTTGCTTCCTACTGGAAAAAGGAAACAATAAGTGAAATTAAACCAGGTTTAACCTTCAGTACTGCACTGCAAAAACGCAAAATCTTACCAAGATTATTTGTCTTATTTCAAGTCAAAAATGTCTTATTTCAAGTCAAAATATCTCATTACACTTAAAATAAGACATGATCACCTCAGAAGAAACTTGTTTTTAGACAATTTTCAGTTGTTTCAAGTGAAAATTCACTTGAAATAAGTGAAAATTTGCTTGTTTCATTGGCAAAATTTGCCAGTGGAAAAAGTGAAAATTCACTTGAAATAAGTAAAAATTAGCTTGAAACAAGAAACAAATTTTGCCAATGAAACAAGAAAATTTTCACTTGTTTCAAGCAAATTTTCAGTTGAAACAAGTGAAAATTGTCCAAAAACAAGTTACTTCTGAGGTGATCATGTCTTATTTTAAGTGTAATGAGATATTTTGACTAGGAATAAGACATTTTTGACTTGAAATAAAACAAATAATCTTGGTAAGATTTTGAGTTTTTGCAGTGTGTTGTGGAAGATCAACAGCCGCGGGCTTGATTGATAGCCGGTTATACTGACAGTACTGTGATTTTTGCTAAATCCTCTTTTGCGTCTTCATTAGCATGCAGGCTTAGGGCCTACTCACATTAGCCCATTCGTACCGTGCCCAAGCACGTTTGACCCCAAAATCCAGATTATTTGACTAGTGTGAGCGCTCCGTTCCGTGCTTCAGTAGAGCACACTTCCTCCACTCTGGCACGGTTGGAGGAGGCGTGCTTCAGGACGGTACGGGCGTTCATGCACGAGCACATGCACGGTCACGCACGCAGCGCGCGAACGTGGATATGACATAGCAGGTGAGAATTTCCAATATGAGTTCTCTGTATACACTGCAGACATATGTTAATGTACTCCAACTAAATCAGTCCCAGACACAATACAGATACCAGACATGTTGATTGTGATGTAAAGAGGTTTCATCAGTTGAAACCTCAGCAGACATTTCCTTCACTTTGACTCTGGTATCCTCTGGATCCCATCCACCCCTGTAGTCGTCCAAATGACACGTTATATTGGCATTTTCTGTGGGGATGCATGATAGTGACAGCATATCAATGGGGTCAGTCAATTAAGGTGTTAAAATAAATGTCAGCATATCAGATAAATTAAAAAAAAAAAAAAAAAAAAATATCATGCATTCCTAAAAAAAAATAAATATGGCTTGTTTTACATCACCCAAGTTGAAGCAGTTTTCTTATTTTGCCCGGTGAATATGTGCATTTTGTCGAAATAAGTGTTGTATTTTATGCCTGCATCTGGCATTATCTCTGCAGTTAGGTGGAAAAAATATGTGCGTATATCAGTATCGGCAATCGCCCAAAAGAAAATATCGGCATACCAAATATCAGCAAAAAATCCAGAATTTTGTATCCCCAGTTTTCACTACAAAAATGACCAATGAAAAGTCATTTAGTCTCGTATGAGCGTTCAAATTGAGTTTTTTCTTGAAACGGATGGAGAAAAATCTGCCAGTGGTGGGAGGTAATATCACCTGATTCCAGGTTTAGCAAATGAAAATATCTTGAAATAAGGCGTGTCACTCCACTGTTACCAGTAGATTCACATGAGTCAAGAAAATACTTAAGACAAGTTCATTTGTGTTGAAAACAAGTGACTTTGTCTTATCCCCGTTGCACATTTTCCTCTTCAGTAACAGAAATGGATATTTTTTGCAGTGTGTGATGGCATGGAGTTGCCACGGGGGGAACAGTCCAGAATTTCTTCCCCATAATGCCAAGTTTGTGCTGGCTGTGCTTCATTTTTCCTAAACAAAGGGTCTGGTTGGAGTTAAGCCTGTGGGATTAAATTTTACAATTCCTTAAATATGTGTTACCAGTCTGTGTATCCATATTAAACAACTGGAACAAGGGGTGTGCGACAGGATGAATTTGGAAAGCAGTTCAAAATGGAATGAATGTTCAAACACACTTGGATAGATTGTTTTTAGGGGGGAGAGAAGGGTTTTGTCTGCTTCCTCAAGCGGCCCCCTTTTCACATCTGAAATAATTGGGACTGTGCTTCCAAACCCTGGAGTTCAGTTTGTTTGGATAGAAAGGTAACTACATAGCTTTAATGGTTAAGTTAAATGATGATTTTGAGTCAAGAAATTCTAATTGAACTAACTGATCAGTTGAATGAAGCAAGAAATCAGCCAGAACAGACACACACTGCATGCGGCACGCCACTGTTTCATGTGCGCCAGTTGTTTCTTGTCTTGTTTACAGGACAATGTGAAATAAAATCAAATGTCATGTTCATGTCACAGCAATTACCTGTGTGTGCTGAAGGTCAAACTAGGCATGACATTTATTTTGTCTAATTAAATGTCTGTTGTTCGCTTCCTATCCCTCTGAGGCGTGAGCTGTTCAGATGAGGACGAGAAACCTCGAAAGCGAAGGCGGACCAACTCCTCCAGCTCATCCCCCGTGGTGCTGAAGGAGGTCGCCAAGGTGACCCCGCCGGTGTCCAAGAACATCACGGTGCCGGTGAGCGGCAGCCCCAAAATGAGCAACATCATGCAGAGCATCGCCAACTCCCTGCCCCCTCACCTGTCGCCGGTCAAGATCACCTTCACCAAGCCCACCATCCAGACCACCAGCACCACCACACAAAAGGTGAGCAGCAAAACAGCCGTCATCCTCCACATGACTTTCGTGGTTATTTTATTTATGTGATTTTAAAGGAAAAATCAGCCCTAAAACTCTGACACACAATTAACTTAGTACATAAGTTGTGCGAAAAAAGCCTTGGTGCTTTGTGAAGGTGTGGGGCTTATGACACTTTATGTCGCTTTGTTTAGGGATTTTCAAACTTTGTTCTAGACGCCATAGTTGACTATTTTTACGTTACAACTGTTATTTATTCAATCATGTAGGTGTTATACTTGTCAAATAAAGTCAAAGTAGTAAGATTAAAACGTAATGTTAAGATAATCACTCATACATATTTTTGTGTTGTAGCGATCCTTTGAAATCTGAGCAGTTGATTACCTTCAAAAATATGGAAAAAGGCAATTATCTAATTAGAAAAGAACTACTTGAACATTAATAAAAAAAAGAAAATTTTGCAAAAAAAATATTGTAATGTACGTAAAGATCTGGGGAAAATCAACAACAGAAAATGACCAAAACACATTTTAAAAATATATAAGAAACCTACATTAATAGTTAGTAAAATGGTGTATTTAAAGGTCAGGTTAGTGATGATTAGTAATGCTGGATGAATATCAGATTTTTGTGTTTAAATGCTTATGAAAGGTGTCTGAACACAGTATTCCTCATTTTACTGTGGAACTCACAGAACTCAACTCAACGCAACTTTATCTATATAGCACTTTTAAAACAACTACAGCTGAAACAAAGTGCTGTACATAAATGATCATAAAACAGCAAAACAGTAAAAACAGTAGAAAGAATAAAAACAATCAAGCAAATTAAAACAGAGTAACGTCTCAGTGTACATAAATGATCATAAAACAACAAAACAGTAAGAGCAATTAAACAGTAAAAAGGATAGAAACAATAAAACACATAAAACAGAGCGACGTCTCATGCTGGGTTAAAAGCCAATGAGTAAAAATGGGTTTTAAGACTGGTTTTAAAAATGGACAGTGAAGAGGCCTGTCTAAGGTGCACAGGTAAGTCATTCCAGAGTTTGGGGGCAGCAACCGAAAAAGCTCGATCCCCTCTGAGCATTCGCTTTGACCTCGGTACCTCCAGGAGCAGCTGGTCAGCTGACCTGAGGCACCGGGCAGGAGCGTGAGGATTGAGTAGCTCAGAGAGGTAGGGCGGGGTGAGGCCATTTAAAGATTTAAAAACAAATAAAAGAATCTTAAAATGAACTCTAGAAGACCATGAAGGCCCCTTGGTGGTCCGCGGACCTCAGTTTCAAAACCCCTGGCTTAGTTCAGTGGCTTCATTTAAGAAGCTGGACTCCTTTACACATTACCAAAGTTACTTAACTCTCTGCAGTCATTTATAGGCACAGATCCGAACTTTGCTTATGATGGAGCACCGATCATTTTTCGTTTTTCATTTGCACCGTTTGTCCCTGTCTTTCTCGTATCAGGTGATCATAGTGACGACTTCTCCGAGCTCCAACTTCGTGCCCAACATCCTGTCCAAGTCTCACTCCCACAACAACGCGGCGGTGTCCAAGCTGGTCTCCACGTCCATGCTGACAACAACCAGCCAGAAACAGACGGTGGTGTTTCCCACCAGCTCCAGCCCTTCTTCCAATCCCAACACAGTCGCCGTGACCACGGTGGTGTCGTCCAGTCCCTCGGTGGTCATGTCAACTGTGGCACAGTGTAGGTGTTCAGATAACTGGTTACGGATCATTTCCTTGCTAATTTGAGGCAGGTAGCACATGTAACATCAAGATTATATCATTATAAAATCCTGGTGATACCTCAGTATGATGACCGTCCCCTCTCACACCAGTGCTAGTATCAGTGTGTTTCTCTAGATTAAAACCAAGCTATAAATAGGATATTTGCTTCTTTGGACAATGTTTTTTTTCTTCAGCTTTTTTGAAGACTGTAAACATTAGAAGTCTTGTTTTTTTTTCATTGTCTTTCAACTCTTTCCAAAATGTGTTGTTGCCAGAAACTCTGCATGTTTTAACTCTGTTTGCTGTGAAAGAAAAGCGCCCTCTTCTTCTTGTGCGCCACAAAACAAAATCCTGTTGTGCTGTGAGGCAGTTCAGCAGATTTTCCATCAAATCCCACCAGGTGGCTCACAATGTAAAATACAGGCTGTTGTTGGCAGCTGTCCTGATTCTTTAGGGTAACTGTAGTAATGTCTTAAAATTATTGTGGTAACAATTTATTGATGTTAAAATGCCACATATAGCACATTTATCATGTACGTATCAAGCTGCTGTTTAACTTGAAAAGTTCGCTCTAAAAATAAGAGACTTATGGGGAAACTGGCAGTTTAATCAAGTATCAAAACTGCATGTTAGAGTGGAATCTAAACCCCCACCTCCATTCTGAAATCACAAATACTGACAAAGCAAAGCAAACACAACAACAAATATATATGCTATATGCTTATATGGTTATCCCTATGATCCCACACCTTTTGGACATCCTGTTAGAGCTGAGTTATCAGTATTTTTCCCAACTTGGAGAGGTCAACGTCGTGTTTTTTGGCGATTCGGGCAGGGGGTGCAGCCACAATCACCAACCAGCTCAAAGAAATTAACTGGCTATGTTACCTTAGCATAAACATAAGTAAAAGTTGTTATTGTTATTGTGCAGTTAGAGTGATATTAAACGATTGCAAGGGTCACCCAGTCTAGTTTTCATCATTCTTCTGTCATCATTCCTCTTCATCATTCCCTCTCCCAGGTGCTTCCTCAGCTGGCGTGAAGGTGGCGTCCGCCAGGCTTCCCTCGCCCAAGACCCTGGTGGGATCACCCACTCAGATCCTGGCCCAGTTCCCCAAGCAGCAGTCGCCCAAACAGCTTCAGCAGGGCTCGCCTATAGCAGCTTCCAGCGTCAGCCAGACCCAGACCTCCACCACGCCGCCCGGCTCCAAGCCCACCATCCAAATCAAACAGGAGTCAGGTGAGTCAGAGCAAGTCCCTTTCAGAGTTAGTTTAGAAGAGTGCTAGTCGACAGGATGCATAAGAAACTGGCTCGTACACAAAGTGGAGATGGCTTTACCGCCCTGTTTGTCTTCATAGAAGAAGTCAAGACACCAGATGACTTGACAACTTGGAGATCAGTGCATGAAATCATATATTAAAGTGGTAATCTGTAAGATTCTCATTTAGTAAATTTTAAAAATCATTCATTGTTTGTTATTTATTTATTATTATGGAAACAGCTTTAATGCTAAGCGATGTTTCTGTGTGATGTTTCTGTACTGCATAACCAGCGATCACCTGTCAGTTCAACAGCGTGTCCGGTACTGTATTTGTTGATGGAGTTTGGCGCTCTGTGTTTTGTCTGTTCAGCCTTAGTGAATATCACTGCTCATGCTAACTACCCCTTCTGTTTCGTCCAAACAAACTGGAGATGTAAAATACTTCCTGTGCGTCAGAGTTTTTTTTCCTACGAATGACCTA
Organism: Myripristis murdjan; assembly: GCF_902150065.1. Taxonomy (NCBI): domain Eukaryota; kingdom Metazoa; phylum Chordata; class Actinopteri; order Holocentriformes; family Holocentridae; genus Myripristis; species Myripristis murdjan. The sequence goes on from NC_043993.1 coordinate 32,529,885, forward strand.
CCAGGTGTTTAGAACAGCAGATGTTTTCATGAGCTGGCTGGTTGAATCACTACAGTTTTTTTTTTATCAGTCAGAGATTTGGCGTTGCAAACTGGGGCACTTACTCATAGTTAATGTGACAGAGCATGACTTTAAGTGAAACTTGTTGAAACATCCTGTTCCTGTACATGACTGTATGTTTAATTTGTTCTCGAGAAGTCTTATTTAATGAGCGTTGTGTTTTGTAGGAGTGAAGATAATCACCCAGCAGGTTCAGCCCAGTAAGATCCTGCCCAAGCCTTCCTCAGTGTCCTTGTCCAGCAGCAGCTCTTCCCCAATCATGGTTGTCAGCAGCAACGGAGCCATCATGACCACCAAGCTGGTCACTCAGCCAACAGGTGGGCGAGCTCAGAGACTTGGTCGGTTACACACCAAAAAAAAAAAAAAAAAAAAAAAAATGCCTCAAATCAGGTGAAAGAAGATCTCATGACAGTCTGTGTCACAGTGTTCCAGCTATATATCAAAAATGGAAAATGGAAAAAAACTCAGTGTGTGGTGTCCACCTTCAGTTCTTAACTGAATGACATAAATTGCACTTTTTACTGCTTCATGCAGTAACTGAAAACACATCAATCGACAACTGTGCCATTTCCTTAGAGGCTAATACATTCATGTGTAGTATAAGCAGCAGCAGCTTACATTCCCTCTTGTGTTTGTGGTTTTAGAGTGCAGCATACTCATTTTTTAGTCTTAGAACAGGGGTGTCAAACTCGTGCCATGGAGGGCCAAGAGGCTGCAGGTTTTCATTCCAACCAACAACTCCACCAGGTGATTTCACTGATCACCCTACCTCCAAACAGAAAGGCGGGACTAATCAGTGAAATCACCCGGTGGAGTTGTTGGTTGGAATGAAAACCTGCAGCCTCTTGGCCCTCCATGGCACGAGTTTGACACCCCTGTCTTAGAAGGACGATGCTGTTGATTAATTCTCTCTGTGTGTAAACTACATTTTGCAAGATGAAACATTTAAAAAAAAAAAAAAAAAAAAAAAACACTTGCCCACTTGCAATTCCACTCGCAAACAAGAACCTTCTATCAACCCTTTACTCATTTCTGTTAACCCTATGGTTCATTTTCATCAGTAGACTTTGCATGGAGTTCAAATTGCATGTCCCTGCCTTCTTAAAACATTCATTCACTTGTTCATCCGTTCCTTTTCAGGATAGCATTGCTTGCATTGAATAGACATTTTCATCTGTGCAGGTTATCTGTCATTGACCATCCATCCATCCATCCTTTTTCTATATTTGCTCATCTTAATCAGGGTCATAAGTGGGCTGGAGTCTTTCCCAGCATACCTTGTGTGGAAGGCAGGGAAACACCCCAGACAGGTCACCAGTCCATCATAGACTGTTCAGTGTAAATAATTAAACGATGCTTCAGAGTTGTCCAGAAATACTGATATTTCAACTAAGCAGGAATCAGTACCTACTTGGGTTTAACTATTGGTAATTCCATGTCTACTGTTGACACACCTGCATCGCCCGGATTACATTATATAGTTTACATTGCAAAAAAAAAAAAAAAAACACAAAATAAAACTTCTTTAGGAGGACTTCAGATGCACTACAGTGTGTAAATAGAGGGCAAGTGAAATATTAAATGTTAAAAGTCAGCCATTCACATAAAACTTGGAAAAGTTTTTGAAACTAAGAATTGTTTTCCCCAGGAAATCTTAAAATTAGTTTTGAAATCTGAAGTGTTGATCATATTTAAAGCTACAATCTGCAACCTCTTTTCTCTGAGGCAGCAACTGTAGTATTGTTATTATTATCGTTATGCATTTCTCATGAAGTAATGCCACAACACTTTCTCCATAAAGGCACCCAGGCCACCTATACGAGACCCACTGTCAGCCCCAACATCGGTGCCAGAATATCAGCGTCCGCTGGCGGGGCCACGTACGTCAAAACCACCAGTGGCAGCATCATCACGGTGGTGCCCAAGTCTCTAGCCACGCTGGGTGGAAAGATCATCAGCAGCAACATCGTGTCTGGTGAGTTAACTCCATCCTGAAGTTATTCGCTCAAAGAAGGCATTTAATTTTGCACAAGCTAATTCATTTCGCATGAATAAACACGTGACACATGGCTGACGCTTAGTAGTAGTAGTTAGTAGCTTGCTTTTTTTTTTTTCTCCTAATATTATCTTCATTCTCCTACAGGCACAACAACTAAGATCACCACCATACCCATGACCTCCAAGCCAAATGTCATTGTGGTTCAAAAAACCACAGGGAAAGGAGCGACCATCCAAGGACTTCCTGGCAAGAACGTTGTCACCACGCTGTTAAATGCTGGGGTCAGTTGAACACCGTGATGTGGTCAAGCTTTTCGATGGGTTTTCTTTCCAGGGGAACGGCAACATTTGACCCAAGTGCTTGGGCTTAGAGACGATGGCAGCAGCTTTCTGTTAGTACGAGTCGATTCAGAACCAAATTGTTTCTGTCACAGGTCTTTTCAACGAAAAACATCTCTGGTTCTTGAGCTGGTTCCATCACGGATCCTTGAGCCAAGTTGCCAGCTAGCAAACTGGCCCATGTTTACACCGGTTTGGTGTGCTTCATAACACTCCAACACATTGCCCTGTCCGGTCCCAGTGTTCACCAGGTCCTTTTTTGAGTCTCTTTACTTAATTTTTCTAAAACTTATTTTTAATTTGGTCCTGTGTTAAAAAAAAAAAAAAAAAAAAAAAAACAACTCATCCTTCACCAACTCCTCAGCAATTTTGAGATTCAACTGACTTTTTTTTGTACTCCTTCCATCTTTTCCTGAAATTCAGGAGATGTCCTTTTGAAAGCAATAGTTTTGATTCTTCAGCAGTCCAAATTAACGCGGTTTGATTTCTCTGCAGTGACTCTTGCCGTCACGGCTCCTGCTTCAGTTGTTTCAGTTTTTTTGGTTGCAGCAGGGAATCGACTTTTCTGGCTTTGAGGCAATTTATTTATGATCGAAATGCGTTAGGCTCACAGACCGGAGCTGAACCAGTTCCTTGCTGGTTGAGGAGGCTCATCAGAAACACTGAGAGGCTGTGTAATAATCTGTAGTGAAGTTTTGATTTCTGTAGGAGGCGCTCTTGTCTTTGTTCAGCCATGGTGGCTCATGCTAACTACCCATCTCTTGTTTTGTATCTGCCAGTCAACCTGCTGTTGCTGCTGGACACAGAAAGCACATCAGTTCTGTGTATCATTGGAGTTTTGTCAGGAAATACCTTACAGTGTTCAGTACAACAAATATACTTTTTTTTTTTTTTTTTTTTTAAATGGCTGTAGGCTGAGTCACTATTGTGTGACATCTGGCTTTTATATGAAAAAGCCAGCATTGGTCTTATTTGTCTCAGCAGCTTTGCAAGAGAGTTGTTCTTGTTCACATTCTCACGAAAGGACTATCAACAGAGAAGTGGAATAGAAACAGAAATAGAGGAATAGAATGTGTGAATTGATTTTTAGGTGGAATTTTCTTTTATTAGTAGGCGTAATAGAACAAAAAATTATTTTTTAGCCAGCCTGACCGTGTCCTGAGGTTTTATGTTTTAAATAATGTTCTTTAAACTCCAAGCCTCACAAGGCGTTAAGTACACTTAAATGTTACGAGTCTTAAACATGATTTCACAATCTCAAAAATTCAGCTTTTATACATGCATGATATGATGACAGACAGGCGTGGTTCCTCAGACATAAAATGTACTGTTTTTTTCATACTCTTCAGGCTGTTGTTAAGGATGAAATTAGTCTTAAATTGGATTTGTATTCAGAAGGTTTTGAAGACTTAAATTTCATTTTAATACCTTTAATCACGTTTTTACATGTGGCAGGGTTAGGGTTTCAAAGGGGCAGAAAATTTCTGGTAAATTTCCAGAAGCATTCCGGAAACTTTCCATGGGAAGTTCAGCTGGGGAATTCTGGAAATTTTGTTTTGTCATTAGCAGACATGCGTGCAAACTAATGACATTTTTGACTTTGAATTATTTTGAGTAGATTTTCTTTCTCAGTCCTTCAACATTGATGGTGGATAAATGAATAGAAATAGGCTCGATGAATAGATGAACACTCCTCACTCAGCAGCTGAATCAAACTATAATCTATGTTCTTGTATGAAAACTGTATTTGTATGAAAACTGGCGAGCAGAAGGCAGAAGAACCAGCATCACAGCTGAGCTGGCTAGCACCATGATAGATAGCCTCTTAAATAGCTACTGTATAAACACATTTTGATGTATTTTTTCCAGTTAAACTGTAATACCACAGGTCAAATATATTTACCCCAGTCATATCATCAAAACCTTCTTGACTGGATGTCGTCCGTGGACTAAAATGGAGGCCGAGTCGTGTGGCTTCAGTCATCCTGCTGCCGTGTGCAGGATTCAAGAAACGATCTGTGCATGGGTTTGAGGAACGCACAGTGCAGGGCAGAAATTCAACTGAACTTGCATTAAATCTGGTTGTGTTGATTAGGATTATGCTGCAAGATGATTTTTCTTCAACTACATTAAGTTCCCACTTAAAGGCTAACCTGCAATTTTGCAAATTTCCAGATAATTCCTGTAAATTCCTGTTATTTCCCGTATATTCCCATTAATTCCCATGGAAAGTTTCCAACTTTGAAAATTCCCGGAATTCTGCAACCCAAGGCAGGGTGTACACACGTTTTCCACAGTTTTACAGTTTCTGTTGCAGATGGTATTTTCTTTAAGCGTCATTATGTTCTTTTGGGACATTCTCTAAACGATGAGCCTCTGTGCACCCAGGGTGAGAAGAGCCTTCAGGCCGTCCAGGGAGCCAAGCCCGCCATCATCACGGCCTCCAGACCCATCACCAAGATGATCGTCACGCAGCCCAAAGGCCTGAGCTCCGGCTCGCAGTCCACCACCACAAAGATCATACCCACCAAGATAGTCTACGGTCAGCAAGGCAAGACGCAGGTACGCCCGCTCGCTGCTGACCGCTGTATCTGAAGTCTGTTTGTTTCTGTCTCCTTTCATTTGTTCTTTCCTTCATTCGCTCGCTTTGTTTTATATTGTAAAAGTTCTTAGTGACTTTCTGTGCAATGCTTGTCCACTCTGAAATTAAGAGAATAGGGTCAGTAGTACAGGATGTATTTTATCTGCAATAGTAAATACAACTGGACCGCATGTCGCTTAACAACGAATTCACTGTTCTCCCTTTTATACTGTGCAGTTACATTTGAGGAACTTAAATTAACTGTGTTGGCTGTTTTTTTTTTTCCAGCTTTGATTCTGCGTTTTGGTTTTTGAATTCTTCTAAACATAAATTGAGGGAGCCATAACACGTCTTAAATTTAGGTTTCAGAGCCAGAGTTACTGAGTTTGGACACAATCTCCTGTAAAATATTGATCCCACTGTTTCATGGATTCTTAAAATATTTCTATACCATCTCCGGTCTGACTTTATTGCTGCAGGTCTGTGGTCAGTGTTCAGATTCATGATATTACATTGTTAGTGTACTGACGATGTCCCCTTGTTTCACTACGGGTCACCTCCTACTGACTGGTCAAATTAAGAAATGACTTTCCTACAGAGCTTTTGCCAGTAAAGCTCTTCAATTTCTTCAAGTTACAGGTGTTTTTATTACCTCAGTTTTTTTGAGACTTAACAGGAATGGCTGTATTCTCTAGAAATTCACATGTGTCTGACTCATGCCATGCATGTGGAATTTACAACTATTTCTAGTGATTTAAGCAGAAACACCCACTGTGCCGTGATGTGCAGTGGCAGAAGTAGAAACCATGTGGGCTCCGTGAAGGAATTAGCCCCCACAAGATGTTATACAAAGGCCCATGACAGTGAGAGTGGTTAGTATCAGATGCTTTCCGAAACATCCTCCAGCATCACTCCATCTTTTATCCAATTCCTCTGTTTTCCCCTGGTAATACCTAGTCATAACAGAAAAATGACCTTTGTCACAAAATCAAGAAAAATTGTCACAAAATTAAGAAAAAATGCTTTTCTTATATTTTTAAAAATCAAAATATTATAACTTTTATTTCTTTGAAAACAGTGTGATCAGTGGGTACCTTATGCTGTACAAACAATTTTTTTATGGTGTTGGAGTTTCTGCAGATGCTCTTTCCTTTGTCTATTCATCAATGGTGGCTTATCACTTCTCATATTCACTTCCCAGTTGTTTTTCTGACCACACGTTTCCAGTTCAAATGTAAACTTCCTGTGCAGCAGTGGAGAACTTAGCCGGTGTTTAGAACAGGATTTAAAAGCTCTACACGTCACTATTATATATTGAACAAAGTCAGAGAATACCAAAGTGGATCTTAAGTCATGTGAAAATATAATGTATTATAACTGTGCAGGAAGTCTCATGTTGCCTGCTTTTCTAAAAAATGGAGACCAGAGAAGTTGATAAAACATCGACTGAAGCCTTTTCCTGTCAGGACGCTCCAGTATTTCCTCAGGAAGATTGTTTTTGACGTGCCCTGCTAAGCCCGGTGAAATTTCCTTCTCAGCCATGAGATGACTGAAGCTTTAGACCCGAAACAAACATAATAAGTCTGTTATGACAGGTTACAGATGATGATAGCTGTTATTCCAGTGCATAATAGATAAAAACTACCTTCCAGAGGGCAGTGTCAGACATGAGGTGTCAGTCAACATTTCATCAAGTGCCAAGCACATTAGCTGCCCCAGTTTCTACCTCCTTTCTTTCATTTTTCTCATGGGTTCTCTCTCAGCTTCTGTCCTCCAATATACTTCAAGACAAGTATCATTGAGGGATGGTGATAAGTGGCAACCATAAAAAGTTTGGGGATTTGCCCGTAAATGAATCGTGGCAGCCTAATCGCTTCCTCTCGCTAAGACCTCTTGTTATAAAATGACACTCAAAGACAGAAATCACCAACTTACTGTCTCAGGACTTTTGAAATGTCAATTCTGGGCTATGTTAGCTGCACATCTCTGCACAACTCCCACAGTCGTCTTCTTGTTTTCAGAGAAGACGTCATTTCCATGAATACACTGCGGTACACACATCTATACTGCACATCTATCTCTAGCTCCAAAAATGGCTTGTGATTTGGGCCTCTCATGATGAATCTGTAGCAGCAGCAGCATTGCAGTGCACAAAATCTGTGGTTTTGTCATTTCCTCATTACAATATCAGAATTTCTTCACGGCTGTGCTTATCATGATAGTCACATCATCACTGCATCATTCTCAGAAATAGCCCAGGTGCCATTCAGCGAAAACCAACACTGACTATATTCAGCCTGTGTGAAACTTCAGCCGACCAAAAACTAGATTTGTTCTCAGTTTAGACCCACTAAGTGACCTTTAGAAAGAAGACAACACTCTACCATGGAAGTCTCAGTCCGTAACATCACTCTAACTTCACCAGTGAGTTCAAGGAATGACCCCTTTGTTTCCCTTCAGGTTCTCATCAAGCCCAAGCCGGTCTTCCAGACAGCGGTGGTGAGCGAGCAGACCAGACAGCTCGTCACTGAGACTCTGCAGCAGGTGTCTCGCTCGTCAGACATCGGGCAGAGCCAGAGCTCCGGCCAGGACGGGTCTGCGAAGGACGAGCCCAGTGGCTTCACAGAGACCAGCACCTTGCCCGGTGAGGCTTCCCACAGCACTGCGCAAGGTATCCTTCCATTTTAGATGGCGCGGAGAGCAGGAAGACCATACCCCACTAGGCTGTCTGTAAAAACTAAAACACTCTGCTGCCCCAAAAACAAAAGAAAAGTGTCTGCAGTGCCACTCTCTGGGCCTGCGAGGTACACGAAAATTCAAATTATCCAACATTTCCACTGTCATTTCTCAGACCCTCAGCCTGTAGTGCACGTCGTGTCCTCCAGAGAGCAGGAGTGGGCTGAGCAGGAAGTCGCCGTGGAGTCCAACCCCACAATTATCTACCAGGATGTGTCTGGAGGGGAATCCCAGTCGGCCACTTCCACCATCAAAGCCCTGCTGGAGCTGCAGCAGACAACAGGTGAAAGCAGCTGCTCTGTCACATTTACACATCTGACATCATGTACAGGCTACAGACGAGGCCGCAGCTGGGATGAACAGCTTTGATGGTTAGAGGGGGATATGAACTAAAGGTGCCTCAATGACACACTTGTATGGTGTATGGTGTGATTATCAAAAATATCTCATGCATTTTCAGAAAATTTGTTATTCGTGCAGAAAAAACACTTTTTATTAAATATAGAACCTTGTCTGTCAGTGAGAACATGGTACACATGGTTGTTTGTTTTTGGTGACCAAGCTTTTCTATTTATTTTATTCTTTAAACAGCCAATGGACAAAAAGATAAATAATTGACAAAAAAAAATACAATCCTGCCACACGGAAATGGAATGTGTTTTCCATAATAATGAAAACATTCTGTCTGTGGTTTGCCAGGAACTTCCATAATACCAGAGATAGACATAACTGACTGGACAATAGCCAGTTTTTCATATCATTTTTCAAAAGGCCACTATTTCCCCAATACATCAGCCTAACTCTGCTGGTAGTCACGACACATTGACATTTGTGACATTAATATTTGCCTTCCTAACAGTGAAGGAGAAGGGAGAGTTGAAACCCAGGCAGCACACCATCGACCTGAGCCAGATGGCGGTGCCCATCCAGTTGGCTCAGGAGAAGAAGCCGAGTCCCGAGTCTCCAAGGCCGTCAACATCAGAGGCAGAATCCAGCGCTGAGTACATCCCAGCAGGTAAGCCTCTACTGTCTGAAATGTACATCATGCTCACTATGGGAGTCGAGGTCAGCTCGTGGCTCTTCAAGGCTGCACACTTCCGTTTTCGAAACGGAAGCGTCTCAGTAGCACACAGTGGCGGCTGGTGGAATATTTTTTCCAGGTAGGGCTACATAAAAAAAATTAAAAAAAATCAAGCAAGCATGTATCATAGAAGTATATTTATGTCAATGAAAGGCGTTTGTAATTTGCGCAGCTGAATGTTGTAATGAAATTATAGACATTATAATATAACTAAACAGTATAATATAATAATACGATATCATAATAAGTTATTATTACTACATGCAGTTAGCCAAGCCTTTTTTGTAAACCAAGACTGGTCCAAGCTCTTTTATTCTTTGCTTTGCTTGCGCTGTTCTTCTCTCAAATGGCATATTCTGCAGTGATTTAACTGAATTTTCTTTTTCCATAATGAATTTACTGTCTGTTTACTTTTCACTCGCAACGCTCGTCATCTTCTTCTCTCTACCCTTCATTCATTCATGATCGCATGTGTACCGGTATGTCAGTCTCACCTATGAGGTTTACGCGTTGCTGCCCCCACGAGGTTAGATAGGTAGATAGATATTTATTGTCATTGCATATAAAAACGTAGTGTGTATTAGCTTGGGTGCAGGAAAAATGCGCCCAAGGCAGCTCCTATCTCTTGTATTGAAGAGAAGTGTATTGCGCATGTCCAACTCAATACGAGAGTCAAGCATAAAGATCCATGTGCCCAAACATGTGACAGTCAGTAACCTATCAGTAACTTGAGACAACGTGGAACATTTTATACTAACATTTTGTCGCAGATTATACATTTTACTAACTGGTCACTAACTATATGCTATTTAACTTGCTGGATTGGTCATTTAAAATATACTACAGGATATATTTCAAAGTAGTTTTTATTCACGTCTACTGCAGAATGTTGGGAATGGTGGGGCGGCGCCCTAGTGCCCTCTATTGGCCAGCGGCCACTGGTAGCACAATAGCACAAAGAAAGCTTGAGCTCCCCGTTGGCTCAGGGCTGAAAATTATCTGGAAATTCTTGGTGGACAGGAAGAGACTTCAAATACTTGAGTGAATGTTTAAGTCTCATGCTTGTTATAATGCCAGAATGCCATGCTGTTCTGAGAAATCATTGATAGCAATCACCATCTCTGTCCCGTGGTAAAATATCAGTAATACAGTAGCGATAAATTACATCTATGTGCAAGTTCTAGCATAATTAGGAAAGTGTAGCGCTCGTCACGAGTGTGTTTGTAGCCTGCCTTAGATGTGATGCGACAAATGCGATGGCATGATGGGAGTTTCCCTAAACAGGTAAAGTCGGCAGAGCGGGTCTATCTGCCGATGATGACGATGTGGTCATGTCCTCCAGTCAGCAGCTGGGGAAGCCCTACAAAACCACCAGCCAGATGACGACAGTTGCCAAGCCTGTTCCTACCTCTTCTGCCACCCCAGTGTCACACCTTACCCAGATGGTGAGGTCACGTAATAAACATGACTACCTTTCTGATTATCTATTATTTTTATGTAGGTCATGTTCATTTTATATAGGTCATGTTTCTGCAGCTGCAGAGGCCCAGCTTCCCCTCAGGGATCATAAAAGTATCATCTAATCAAATGCACTTGATGATATCCTCAGTAATCTTCATCATGAACATGTTTTTAGCCCTCTGACAGCCACGGCAAAACCGAGACAGTCCTGGAAGCAGGGGAGCTGGAAGGGGACACCTTGGACCCCCAGACAGGCTTGTTTTACCGCTCAAGCCAATCTGCGACGGAGCCCCTGAAGCAAACAACCACCCATTCTTCCGGACATCAGCCTCTGCCCTCAAACCAGGCGGAGGCTGAGCTGAGTCGGCACGGATCCAGCTCCACCCAGCCGCCCCCGCCGCTGCCACAACTGCAGAGCAAACCTCAGATCAGCCAGCCCTCCTCCTCCTCCTCCTCTGCCTTCTCCTCTACCCCTTCTTTGACTAAGAAACTGCCCAAACTACGAGAGCAGTGTCCGCCCAAACCACAGGCCTTAACCCAGAGTCCCAAAGACCGACCCCTAGCAGCACCAGGCCAGAGCGTGGCAAAGGTTGCTACGCCAGGTACCCCAACAAAACCCCTGCTGACGCCTCAGCTCCCTAAGCTGCAGCAAGCGCCCACATCCCACCACAGGCCTATCCACACACCGATGTCCCAGCCGCCGCCACTCCAGGCTCACCACCCTGTCAGCACAGAAAAGGCTGCGTCCAGCCAGGTGTGTGCCTGTCAGAGCTGAGGGTTACCTGTTCTGTAATCATATTTTACTGGTGTGAACAAAGTTTGAAGTCTCTGAAAGTTCATGTTCATATTGTAGTGGAAACCAATGGCTGGATAAAACCAATGGCTGGATAAAAGCGAAAAGATTAGCAGAAACTTGAAGTCTGCATGTTTTACAGATAACAAGTATCTTCTCAATCTTTTTTTCCATTCCTCAAATCCCCTGAACCCAGCAGCCGATCATCACGCAGAGCGCCACCGTCACCAAGATCACCTTCGGCAGCAGCCACCACTCATCGCCGGTCTTCAGCAGCGGCGAGGCCACCGCCAAGCTGCTGCCAGAGTCCAGCTCCGGCCCGCTGGGCGGCAAGTCCTCCGTGTCCGACATCCTCAAGATCTCCATGATGGAGGCGGAGATCGACCCGAGCACCGAGCCCATGGTGGTGGATTCGTCCAGCGACTGCAGCCCCCTGGGTAAAGGTCTGGACGTCGGCGTTCAGGCTGTCTCGGGCACGTTGGACTCGGGACAGTTCATCAGCAGCTCCGGGGCCTCCATGCATCACTCCCATCCCAAACCCCAGTTCAGCCGCATACAAGGCCTCGCAGCACAGAGGAACAAAGAACACCTGGATGTGATTGAGGTGAGATGTTAACTTCAAAGTCAGCGGTAGGAGTGAATTATCACACACTAGGGATAGACTGATATACCACTTATATAGATAAATAGGTCTCACATGTTGGCCTTTTTATTATATTCCCTAGATGAAGTCGGACATCATATGAGATTTTTCTTGTGAATGCCTCTGAGGATACAGTTATGACAGATTCTTTCAATATTTGGTGTGGACGCTGATTGTGGTTAAACAGCAGATATTCGTTGCCACGTCCTGGGTACACACACACGCCGTCATGAGCACGCGAACATCCTAGTTTAAAACAAAGATATCGCAAGTTATCATGTACATCTGATAACGATGAATGATACTGACCGGCCAATGTCAGCATTTTAATTTTGATATCTACAAAACGTACATAGTTCATGTTTCTGCCAATCTTTTCCCAAAGGAAGCAGTCGTATTTTAGAGCTTTGATATCATTTTTCCTACCTTTTATCCAGTCATTTGTTTGAATTTGTTCCATCACCACAATAAAGTCGTCCACATTAGTTTTCCTAAACTTTGGGTTTTGATGACTTGAAGTTGCGTGGAATGAAACGGTTGGGAGACCTAAGAAATTACAAATTGTGATAATTTGTGATCATCAGAAACAAGATAATTGGGGGTTACCGTGAATATCAAAGGAGCTGATGAATTAATTAAAAAGCGGTAACAGAGACCCTCAGCTTTGCATCAGATTTCATAGGAAATGAATTTGCGTTCTAATGGTAATGGATATATTGTGCGTTCTAGGGTTAAGCACTCCTCCTCAGATCAGCAGATGAAGCTTGCCCTTAATGTGGGCAGTATGTTTTCCAACACTTGTTCTCCTGTCTGCAGGTGATTCCTCAGTACTCCATCTTGCCGGACTCCAGCCAGTCCAACGTGGTGGTGGAGCCCAGCGGCTTCCTGGAGATCACCAACTACACCAGCCAGCAGCTGGAGGAGGACAGCCCCATGGAGCAGGAGGTGGACAGCAGCAACGACGAAGCCACGGCGGCCAGCCCTGCAGAGGACGCCGCCGACCAGCCCTAATCACCCCCCTCAGACCTCCAGTGTAACACCCACTGGATGAGAACCCAGTGGAACTGTGATCCAACACGTGTTGGGTTTCCTCTTGACTTTTTTTTTTATGTGCTACGTGACGAATAAACAGACCTTTATGATTCCTCCGTGGCCTCAGACGCGCTGGACAAAGAAATGCTGGCTGTCATTCAGCAGAAGAATAAAAATACTTTTTCTTTTTTTGGAAAATAAAGCAGACACTTTGTTCAAAATAATTCCTTTTTTTTTTTTATTCCCCCTAACAAATTTGGACATGTGGTTTTTATTGCCACTGAGGAGCGTTGGATGTAAAATATGGGAGTGAGGTGAAAGGCTTTGTTTCGGCCCAGTCCCAGACAGTTGGAACGCAGCCTTTCAAAACACGCTTAATTGTTCAAATATGTTGACAATGTTGCTTGTAAGAGTTTACAAGACTGTTATGCTTTCATGGAACGGATGATTTGGAAATCGGCTGAATGCAGTGTCGACATCGAAGCTGTGCATTCCTGGCGTTGTGCCGCGCACTTGCACATCTTTTCAACAATACTCAATCAGTTTTGACTCCTGCGTACGGTGTTTTGACCAGAATGTTTCAAATAAATTTCCCCCCGAGTAATTGTTTGGGTCATACATATTTTTTGTAGAAAGTGTCTGTCTCGTTGCAGATGGACTTCTTCTTTTGATACTGTCAGATGTGGTTCTTCTTCCGAGCTGCACCTGTGAAACAAGAATATCTGCTCACTTTGGATATTTACAAATTTGTTCAGAAGTCTAGTTTTCAAAAGGGAAACAAAGAAGGAGCAAATCCAGTTGCTGAGTGGAATATAAAGCTGAACCAGCATAGGGTCCAGAAATAAAGATAATGTGTTATAGTTCATTTAAACTGATATGATGTAAAGAAAAAATGTGTTCAGCAATGTACTTTTTTGTAAGATATATTCTTGACTTCAAAATGTTGATGTGATAATTTCACAGAGTATTAATTTGATTGTGCATAGTTTATTCAAACAATGCATTTCCTCTTCTTTTTTTTTTACCTTTTCAAACTAGAGGACTAGTTGAGAGAATGAAATCATTTAATCTGCACAATAAAACCAGCTAGTAGAACACTAAAAATTGTACTTCTTTACTGGCCACTGTTTGAAGAAATTGGAGCTTTTTCACGTAGAAAAAACTGAAACATGAACATGCCAGTAGCAGATGATGGGCAGATGATAGGCGTGTTTTTGTGGGTTTTTTGTCAGTTGGCTGGCAAACCACATCGATTCTCCCTCAACGTGTTTAACTGCATTCAAGTCATGTGGGAATAACCGTCACAATGATTTGATCGCTGAAGCCGATCAAAGTGTTGTGATCGGCTTTTTCACACAACACACATGCACTTAGTAATGAGACTGACCTTCATGTTTTGCAGCCAATCAGACACTGTCAAATGTTTGATCATGTCAAACTAAAACTCAAGTGACAGAGAGAAATTGAGCAAGGCCCTGTCTGTGATATTTTATTTTAATTTTTAAATATTGTGACCCTTCCTGTCTCTGATTTCCAATATTTTCTGATTTTGAAGTTTCTGACTCCGCCAGTGGCTTTTTCCATCTGAGATGGGGGCAAAGTGAATGGGTTCTGACAGTGTCGGTGATATAAAATAAACCTTATTTTACTGTGCTCTCATCTTGTATGAATATTTTTCCACCACATTAGAATAGTGACAGTTGTTGAGTTTGAGACGGAAACATAATCTGAAGCAGTTCATGTTTGACCACGAGGCTGCTGGTGCAACACAGAGGTTTTTCAACTAACATGACAGTGACAAAGCAGGTTTCTCACACCACGACAGATTCATCAAAACACAAAACTTGTGCAAAACTCTCTGAGTGTGAGAGCGATGCACAGCTTGAATCACCCAGAGGAAAATTTCAGCACATAGCCGGGGTGGGATTTCATGAATATAGGACAAACGGAGTGTGTGAGATATCACCTCTGGAAATGTTCCAAAAGCTCCCCACACCGCTGGCCAGCTGGGATTCTTTTACAGTCTGGCTTGACAGATATTTCATGGAGGAGCTCACAACACTCAGCTTGCCTCTGAGTTTAATGGTGAACAGTTACCGATCCATGAACTTGTTCTTATCAGTACTTCTATAGTGTCAGCTGTACACGTCTCTACCTCATCTTATAATCAGCTCTGGTGTGTATAAAGCAATAAAACACAAAATCAGGGGACACCTTCACCACAAGCCAGTTGATTTTTACTAAAGCATCCAGTGTTACAAGTAGCGACGTTACTGGTTTAACTACATTTCTCAGTAGCGTGGCAGTAACGTCGCTGTTTTCTAAATCAAACAGCTTTCTTGTAGTGAAACTATTTAACTGATCAAATAGCGCGGTAGCGTCCAGAGAAGCTACACTTTCCCAGGCATTTCTGAACCTCAAACGCAGCAGAGCTTCTGCTGGTCTTCTTTGTGACGTCACATACCTGTCCTAACTGTCTGCTGCCGCGGGAAACGAGCACGCAGGTGATGAAGATGACAGAGGAGGAGGAAGATGATGATGTTGTGAGAAAGATCAGGATGGCTGGCCTCCGGATCCACTGATGAGGAAAAAACTCTCTCTCTCTCTCTCTCTCTCTCTCTCTCTGTGCACACATACACACACACACACACACACACACACACACACGAACATACAATATATACACACTTCCCCCACATTAGCATATCCACACCACCTGCTTTTTGTTCTTATGTGAAACATGTCATTTGTTTTTGTTGCCATGGTTTGTAGCAGTAAAAGCAGAGAGAGCACAGTTTAATAAACTATAGAACTGAACTTTTTTTTTTTTTTTTTTTGCCTGACTGTTTGACTGACTGTTTTATTGATCACTAAGAGAGCAATGACTTGGAATGAAGTTGGTTTGATCTTAGAAAAAAAAAAAAAAAGTAGCTTTGATCTGGTCATTTTATTGCTACATTTCTCTGGTGGGGAGCTTCAGTGGAGTGAAGCTTCATGTAATGTAGAGTAACTGGTAGCTCAGCTCACTGCATTTTACAAGTAGCTCACCCAACACTGCAAGAATCCAAGTGGCATGGGAAAATGAAATTTCCAAAGAGCCACAAAAGTCAGGGATTGCTGGCATTTTAGACTCATCCTTCGTTGGAGAGTCTGCCACAAGATTGGTTTTTAAAAATTTGCACCACCACTTCAGGTCACGGTCTGGATGGAACAAATTGCTGTGTGTTTGAGGTTAAACCAGAGGGCTGTTGAGTGTGTAGACCGCTGTACCAATCCTCTGTAATCAGTTTGATGCTTTCGCAGCAGGGTGAACGCTTTTGGGCGAGAATGAGGTTAGAACAAAATGCCATATCTAGGAAATAACAAAAGGGTTTCTTCAAAAATGCCAGCTGTCCATAAATTTTACACTTAAAACCAGAGGCGGGAATTAAGATTTAGTAGTTTGCCCACAGGGATTGGCCGGATATGGTAGTGTCTATTACTTTTCAGCTGTCTTGAGTTTATTTTCAGTGTCATGCTGTAGAAATGCATCGGTAGTCTATGTTTCAGAGGTATTAATCAGTGTTACTTTCTCACATTTGAGTTTAAAATGCAGCAAAAATGGCTATAATATTCCTGACCTAGATACGGTCTGTCATATTTGTGTTGTATCTCTTTAAATTTTCCGATAGGATTGCTGTCATTGTTTTACGTAATGGAGATCAGATGTGAATTTGCCACAATGCCATCGTGTTGAATGGCTGTGATGATGGGTTTTCCCCCATTGTTGGCAAATGAGCCAGTGTCGATCAGCTGTTTAAGGTGTGACAGTGTTTTGTTTTGTTTTGTTTTTTTCCTATTCTTGTTCCTGAAATGCAAAAAGCTTCCTTGTTGGCATTAAATAAGTTTGGGTCAGTGGTATTGTGAGATTTGTGGGTTAAACATCCAAAATGATGCTATTCAGCCAGACAAATTGACTTTTTGACCTAAATTTCCAAATAACCCTGACACGTTGGACCCGATTTTATAGGGATTTTGCCAGCTGGGCTTTGTCATCGGCAGTAACTACATGTACTAACTGTAACCAAGTTTTCTCTGTGTACACTAGGCCCAAGAGAATATTCACTCAGTTTTATATTGTTCAGTCAGCCAAAGTCTGAAACCTCTGGCACAAGGGGGTGGGTGGGAGTTTGATTTGCTAGTATAAAAATAGATTTGTTGTGTTATCTTCTATTTGTTCTATTATCTCTGAACTTCTGAGCCAGTTTTCATGTTTACTGGACAAAATGTCTTAAGAGTCCTAATCAGTTTTTACAGCCGGCTAAGCAGCACACTTGTAAAACCATGAGTGCATGCTTCGTGGTGAAGCCCTATCCCACATTGGCATGTTCCTCCACATGCTGAAAGTGATCCAGTCGGCTCCTGGGGGCTGAGATCCAGGCCGCAGAGCAGGATTGGCTGGACTCAACCCCAAGACATGTGGCTCTGTTTAGGAGCATGCTGACTTACCGTCCCTCCACCCTGCACCCCTGCCGGGATAACGGTGCCAAATTCCCACTGGTTAGCACAGCTCTCCCTGCTCTGCTGGCTCACCTGGCTGAAAATAACTCTAGGGACCATCGCTATCTCTGTTCGCATCAGGACATGTCTTGGAAATTGTTCATTTAGGAGTATGGATGTTTTTTGGACTAGGCTTTTGCAATGGAAGCAATTGAGGCATATGACTACAGACATCTTGTACAGACAATTGGTAACATACGGTTCTTAAAGTGAAATGAGATGTGCTCTTTGCAGTAGGTGTTCGATGGCCAATGGAAGAGCACAACATCCGAAAGGAACTAGGAGTGCAGCCTGAGCGGGCACTTGACCAACAGTCGTAATGTGTTTTTGACACTTTTCTACCAACATGGAATGGGTTCTGTTCCGGTTCGTCCACCTAATTTTGAACGTTTCAGAGCATTTCAACCAAAAATAAACTGGTTCGGAACCCAAAGCGTTTGTTCCCAGCTGGAACCAAAAAGTAGCTGGTTGTCCACGACTTGAACTGGTAACCGTGACAACATCTGCGGTCGTGTCATATTGCATTTGTGTTGTACAATGTTAAGTGTCCTCCTTGATTGCAACGGTTCTGCGAATAACTGGTGGAAACACACGCTGGTTCGCAAGATGGCACCAAGGATCCAAGAAACTTACTGGGAATTCGTTTAGATATCAGAGTCAATTTGGTGGTAAATGTCACAAGTCAGCTACTTCTTTCTGTTTTTGGTGTTCATGTTCTCATCACCGAACAGCTTAGGGTCGACCAGAGGCCCAAACTAACGGAAATATCTGACCATTGTACCTAGACGTCAAAGTTCTGTGCAGCTAATCACATCCAATGGCTGATACTTGCACAAATATTTCAACCTTGTAATCAAAACTGAATTCTAAGTTTTGTGGAAACTCAACCGCATTTTCATTTACTGCATAGTGATGAATCACCTTTTTCAGCTCCTTTGGAAACAGGGAAAGTAGTGATTGATAGTTTACAACAGTTTGTCATTTCTCGTTCATGATTTATATGCATTTTATAAATGTCACCCAAAAGTGCTAGTTGATAATACTAGTTGCCTACTACCACCAAGCACTGTGTACCATTTCAGTGTTTATGTCCTCATCACTGAACAAAATTGAATTCCATCACACATAACGCTTGCCTCTATGATTGATAGATGTTTCCTGCCTGTCATTTGAAGAATTCCTGTTATTCCTGCGGTTTTGATAACCTCTGTTCGTTATCTAGCATCCCATCTATCATGCAAAATGATCCTGAGAGGAATCTGGCTGAGGCTGTGAGTGTTTCGCTGTGGTCTTTCCTACACAGTTCAAAAAGTCAACATTGTGATTTTATTCATGGGATTCAGAATCTAAAGTATTAGCAAAACACGATTCTTGGTATATTTCTCTTCCTAAAATGAAAAAAATATATATACTGGATGTTTGTCACATAGTTATAGCATGTTCATGGGTATTGTGCGAACCTGATTATAATTTTGCATTAGAATCAATCCATGTTAAAGGTTTCCCCATGAACAGCCAGTGTAGTATGGATTCTTTGCACAATCAATATTGTAATCAATAAACTTGCATCATAGCCATTATATCAGAGGTGGACAACACAGACTGGAGCATATCTGATTTTTAAGGACCAATATAAACTTCACATATCAGCAAATCAGTGTATTTGTCATGGTCTAATCGGGCCTGTGTTGATCTCTTGGTCTCCATGGGTTTCAGGCAGTGACTGTAAATGTTTGTGTGTTTGTTGATTGAAGTCACTTGGACTCTGCAGGAAGGGTTTTGGGTGTTCATGCCTGAGGTAGGAGCTTCCTCCAGCAGCTTATGATGAGGCCAGACCAGCATGCCTTGAGTTTTCATAACTTCTTCTGTTTGTTGTTTGAGTTTTCACTTTCAGTAAGCTTATCAGTCGTCGTAGATGATGGTTCTTTGGGTTTGTATAAATTCATTTATAAAAGTATTTTGTATTAACGAGAGCAAGTTCTACACAGGACTGTTATGATTCTTTAGCGTATAGCTTTTGTTTGTATTCAACCCAGGCATCATTAAAATGTTGATTCCCATCATTTACAATCATACGTAGCACAACTTCACCTGCCATTTTATTGACAACAAATTTACCATTTTGCTGCAGCCTCTAAACCTCAACACAGTCCAGTAGGACACAAAAAGATATCCTTTTTGAAAGCAGGAAGTTCAACAGGAAGTACAATAAATCCTTGCCTTGTATACGTCCACATTGTTCTGATGCTAACTTGGCTAATGCTGCGCCAACATCAAACGGTGAGGCACAAGCTTCAGTGGATAACAGACCTTCTTCTTCACAGCAGCCATTTTGACTTGAAATAGCAGGGTAAACACAGGTGCTACTAATGACATTGATTAAGGCTTTGTTCCATTTTGTAAGTGTAGCAGAGGCTTTCCAGTGAGCCAGCATGAACAACAGCCGGACCCTGGCTCTGTCCGACCTATATGAATCACCTGTGTTTACCCTGCTATTTTCTGTGGAAAAGGTCTAATGCCATTGTACCACAGTTTCACCATTAATTCATTGTTGACGTTTATTATTAGCTGCTGAGAAAATTATTCTACAGGGGGAAAAAGTTCCAGCTACACAACCATCACCATGTGTCAGCTGCTACAGATCAATAAGTCAACCAGTACCTTGTCTCAGTTTTATCATAGTTATTGAAGTTAAACATGGCGGGGTGATACACCAAATTTCCTTTCATGTTTGCCATAGTGCATATCAAAATTGTTCATATCAGCCATTAAAGGAGCAGATACTGTCATACGTTGGTGTATGACAGTATCTGCTCTTCCAGAGGACATTCCTGCGCTGATTTCAACTTTGTTTTTAAGAGATCAACTTTATTGCTGACAGTAATGCAAATGTACTACATTACCCACGATTTTTCAAACAAGTCCTACCAATCAGAGAGCTGTTAACATCGTGATTGAACGTGTCTGACAGTCTCAGTGGAGAAGTTAATCATTTTGTCATTGCCAGCATGATTTTGAATCAGATATTTAGTGGGGTTTTTTTAGTTATGAGGAGAGGAGTATCAGCAGGAGCAAAGGTTAGGAATGAGTTTTTTTCTCTCTCTCTTAAAAATGCAATGTACTCTTTCTTGTACCTTTGCCCTTGTGAATGTTTTTGAAATATTTTTTTGTTCAGAAAAAATTTAATAATCTTGTGATCCATCTTGTGCAGGATTGGCGCCATTCATCAGAGTTCCTCTCAGCTGGTCAAAATGGCAAGACTGAATCTGACCGTGGTATCATTTAAAAGCTCTTGGATCTGAGTGCACCAAATAAAAAGACATTGGCTCTGCTTTTATAGCTGAGCCATAGAGGTTCTCTCGCCTTGCTCATGGGCACTTCTGCAGTAAATATTGAAAGAAGTCATGGCCCCTGCTCCCTTCGGATTTCCTCTCTGTCCTTTCATTAGCTCACAGTGGAGAGGAGGTGATTTTAGCCTCATCTATGATACATTTGAAACTCTCTCCAGAGCAAGGTAATGTAAATTGTGACTGATAATGACTCAGCGCTGTTTCCATCTGTTTCAAGTCAAGAGACTGACATAGGGAGTAGCTGTGGGAGTGGAGATGGATGTGCATATTGGCCTCTTTCTCTCTCTCTCTGTGTGTGTGTGTGTGTGCGCGCGCGTGTGTGTGGTTGGTTGTGCCTTGCTCCGTAATCTCCAGGCTCACTGACTGGCTTGTACTCAAAGATGCTGGCAGACTAAGAGTAGACAGCATCCTATTATTCATCCACAGTAATCCCAGCGGTCCCACTCATAAGCTGATTTATCACTGAGGAGCATGGGAGAGGTCGGAGGTGAGCTACTCATGTTTATTTCCTGCTTTCAGTTATATAAATCGAAAGAAATGTTTAATCCCAAATAACTTCCTTTTTTGGGTTTTAAATCTTGAGTCTTGGTGCCGCTCAGCAGCTGTTGCACTTTAGTTCCATTTCAAAACCCTGAGGAGGGCAGCGCACAAAACACAAACAGGATAAATAGTCAGGACAATGGAATGATACCTCCTGCGTCTGCTGTTTCTGCACAAAATAAAAGGGAATAAAATAAAGGGGCCGCTCGCTTTGAGGTCTTTCCAAGAACATTGTGTTTGAAAACCCAGGTTGATTCTGTTTGTCGTTAAGCCGCGTGTTTTACGAGCATGACTAAGCTCCGGGCGTAATGTTGTAATATAAGCATAATTTCATGCCAAGTTTCCCTTTTCATTGTCTACACGCGTTGAACAGGTTACTCCCTGACTGAGGTTAGGCTACACATATACTAAAGAATAACATGTGAGTTCATTGTTGCATAGCCCGTGACTACAATGCAAGATTTATTTTCCAAAATGTCTTCCAAATACCTGCTTACGCTTAAGTTTAGTCAGTAGCAAAATGCACCATGTGGCAATCTGCCGGCCTTTAGTTAGCATTAATTTATTTTGCCCATTAAAACAACTACATTATGAAGCTAAATGAATACAACAGACACTGTGTTGATTAATGATATGACCTACATGAAGATTACTTTTGGCAAAAAAAAACAAAAAAAAAAAAAAACACCTGATAGACTTAGTCAGTAGCTTATTATGACCTAAAGTAACTTTTTTAAGTAAAGTGACCTCTAGTGGTATTAAGGAAGCAACAAAGTCTGCATAAAGGAGGCTGCTGAGTTCAAATGCTAGTCAGAGCTGTGTTATTAACATTCACTAACGTTAGATAATGTTTTGAAATCTTAACCCAGACCCTCTGTTATCCTTAGCTATTCCCCTAACCTTAGCCATAACCTTTTACTAATCTTAACCAAGTAATGTTAGTGGCTAGCTAGCTCAGGAAATGGTCCTTTGCGTCGTATCAGAGGGCTGGAGCAGATGATCTATGTGTTTGTATGGTTTGGAGGACTTGTTGATGTTTCACTATTGACTCTTTTACAGCAGCCATTTTGACATGAAATAGCAGGGTAAACGCAGATGTTACCAAGGACATTAATTGATCTAACTGAGCCAGGGTGCTGACATTGTAGATGTCAGCTCACTGCTACACATGCAACAGAAACTTAATTAATGCCATTAACAGCATCTGTGTTTACCCTGCTATTTCATGTCAAGAAGGCTGCTGTGAGAAAGGTAATTAGGTAGTTAATGGTCTTTATGAGCCTCTATGGGCGGCCAGCAGGAACTGCAACAACAGCACAGAAATGATCCCCTCTCTGTGTCGAGCAGAGCCCCGTCCTGCCCCCTGCTCAGCAGCGGCATTGGTCTCTACAGAGCATTTAGTGTGCAAATCTTATTTTTAGCCTGATAGCCGTGCATTTCTGAGTTTTAGCCAATGGATTTGGAAACTCTGATTCCTCTAAACCTCACAGTGGCCCATGTGCTCATTCAGTTTAAGTTAGATCAACAAATTTACCAAAATTGGTAGTACACAGTTTTTTTGATGTGACAGATAAACTGCTTTCAAAAGGGGACTGTTCTTTCTTTTCAGTCAGGACTGTTAAAAACAAACAAAAAAAAAACTTAAATTACAGAAAGTGTGAGGACTCTAGAAGATGACTCTTGTTTTCTCTACCTCTCACTTTGTAATTGTCTTGATCGCGACAAGACTAAACATGGATGAAAAAAAAGTTAAATTAAAAAATGACTCAAAGCGTGGTCACAAAGAGGAGGAAAGTGACTTTGGTCTGCTTCCAATTAAAGAACCACAAATATTTCTCCTACTCTGACCCTATCTCTTGTCATCTCATAAACAAGAAAAAACAGCTGGAATTTCACAAAGGGCGAGCAGGAAAAGTGCTTCAAAGGAAATGCCTCCAGACAGGGTGGCATAGCTGCGAACAGCATCGTGCTGCTGAAAGTAAAGCGACCGGTTTGGTTTGTCCGTGTATCTTGACAGGATGAAACTGCAATCTGGCGTGTGTATATTAAGACTTCATAGGTTTTGACTGGAAGTCCCTTCAGAGAGTGAACTGTGATGATCCCTCCCCTCCCCAGGGAAGAAAGGGCTCGCCATTGTCTATTTTTGACTTTGCCCTGGAGAGGTTATGCCATGGAGGAAAAATAAATCAAGTTTCTGTGAAGTAGTTTCATGTAATCCCCCAGCTGATTCCAGGGAATCTTTCCTGTAACCAATAGTGGAAGTAACATATTACATTGTGTGTGTGTGTGTGTGTGTGTGTGTGTGTGTGTGTGGTTGTACTCTTTGTAGGCCTGCCTGTACTTTTTGCGTAGTATTTATTTAGGTCTTTTTCCTTCTACTTGACCATCAGGTATATTTTGACCAGACATTTTTGTCTCTCAGTTACAGAGTATACATTTTGGGCGTCCACCCTTTGTTCCCAGTGCCCTATATTCCCTCAATTTAATATTTACAAAATGAAAATTAAAAAAAGGTTACCACATTCCCTCAGTCCTACAGTATGTTCCCTCAGCATAACAGGAATAATGTGCATATCTTTGTTAAATTAACCAAAATGCATAAGCTTTTCAGATCATGTGTTCAGTAAATAATATTTTAAATTGTGTTTGAGGTCATGCTGTTTCTAAAAATACTCTCCCATTCAAACCCACTTTTTAACGTGATTATGAAACAGGGGTGGCATGAGCATTATGAATAACATACATAACATTAGCAACACACTCAGTCCTGTGTTCTTTAACATAAACAGAGTCATGTTCACAATGTCTCTGCCCTCTAACGTACTAAAAATGTAAAATCTGACAATACCTTTTCAGTAAATATCTGAAATGTGTACAAGGAAAATACACTGAGGGAATATAGGGTCGTGGGAACATAGATATACTCCTAAAATTAAATTCTCCTTTAATTTTGTAGGCTCTGCAATGGCATCCGAAACTAGCACAAATTCTCTAAAATAACTAATGTTGGGGCTTAAATGAATAAATAACGGGTGCAATTTCAGAGAGAGAGAGAGTGAGATTCACTGCTCATTAAATGGGTCAACTCTTTCATACACACACACACACACACACACACACACACACACACACAGCTGCCCCTTACACCACATAGACTGCAGCAACCCTAAAGTGAGATGTCTAGCTGGCAGCTGGCAGTTGTCTAAAGCAGCTTTTTGTTTCTTTGTGGAAAAAAATAGCCATACTTGTAGACACTTGTAGGCTTGCAGAGTCTATTCTACTGCTTCTACTTCTATGACTTCTATTACTACTTTTTGCTGAATTTAATCTAAAGGTGTAATGTTGGCTGAAAGAAGTTCTTGTTCCAAACGGGTTCAAACATTTACAGCTTGTGCATTCTCAAAAGGCATAGTTACGTTCTACAGCGCATCATGGTGATGAGCAGCCATATGGTCTGTCTTTTAGCCGAATTGTCATTAATGTCAACAATACTCATTACACTGAAAAATGCAATGATTTTGCTGTTTTCACTGGAGCTCAAACAGCTCCTTATGGCAGCTCAGCCATAGTTTTTTTTGTGAAAAAACTCATTGTAATTCACAAAAGACGCCTAGAATAATTAAAACATTTCAGTGTGATACTACATGATACTCCCATGGGCACTCATCCACGGCGCCATCTCATCGTCAGTGACAGACAAACAAAAGAAGCACAATTAAGAAAGTTAATGGCCCTGAGAAGACAAACTACAAAACAATGCAAACTGCAAGTTGTACTGACAGCGGCAAGGCCCTGATCAGTATATGGGGAGATGTCTCATAATATGACTCACAATATAACAAAAAACATTGTGGTAACCCGGTGCAGTGAGCAGGCTGTCTCATCACAGCGGCTGTACCGACACAGCCGCGGCCGGAGGAGGCAGAACAGGGAAGAGTTGCCTGGTGCTTGAGGGAGAAAAACACTGTAAAAAGT
The DNA here is from genome assembly GCF_902150065.1 of Myripristis murdjan. Taxonomy (NCBI): domain Eukaryota; kingdom Metazoa; phylum Chordata; class Actinopteri; order Holocentriformes; family Holocentridae; genus Myripristis; species Myripristis murdjan. Next base: position 32,555,013 of record NC_043993.1, read on the forward strand.
GTCAGAGGCCGATACCATCTGTGAACAAGTGGGAGTTAAAAAAAAAAAAAAGGTTAGTTAAATAGCCTGACACAGCTCTGCTTGATGTGACTGACGCGGCTTTTAATTGACTTTATTCAGCGGGATCTCAACTTGGCTGTTAGAAACACTGATCTATAATTTTTTAAAAATTAATTCTATCAGTCAGTAATAATATATTATAGATTAGTAGTTTGAAATGGAATGGGTTCATCCTCTGGTTAAGATCTGGTTAAGGCCTGGTTAAGGTCTCGTTAAGGTCTGGTTAAGGGTTAAAGTCTGGTTAAGGCCTGGTTAAGGTCTCGTTAAGGTCTCGTTAAGGTCTGGTTAAGGGTTAAAGTCTGGTTAAGATCTGGTTAAGGTCTGGTTAAAGTCTGGTTAAAGTCTGGTTAAGGTCTGGTTAAGGTCTGGTTAAGATCTGGTTAAGGTCTGGTTAAGATCTGGTTAAGGTCTGGTTAAGGTCTGGTTAAGGTCTGGTTAAAGTCTGGTTAAGGTCTGGTTAAGATCTAGTTAAGGTCTGGTTAAGGTCTGGTTAAAGTCTGGTTAAGATCTGGTTAGGATCATAAATTATAATTTGCTCACTGGGTCGACACCTATTGCACACCTGCCTGGCCAGGAAAGGGTCTCCTCTCTCTGTGGTCTTCAAGATTTCTTCCATTTTTCCCAGTTAAGCTGGGTTTTTATGGGAGTTTTTTCTTGCAACAGACAGGGTGTCGTCCTGTCTGTTGTAAACATGTGAGCATGTAAAGCCCTTTGAGACTGTAAACAGTCACATTGGACTCAAAATACACCTGAACTTGGACTTGAAGTTGATATGTGTGTCTCTCTATTAATAGAGATGCTGCATGTGCACTTTTACCCACAAGGCAGAGAGGTGTAACTTCACTGATTTTTTAAATCTCCAGAGACACCTTCAGAAATGGACAGGATGTAATGTTAATTAATGTGGTAACACTTTACAATAACAGTAAAGCAATTAACGCTAGTTAACGTTAGTTAATGCCATAATGGTTAATTAACTGTTAGTTAATGATTATTATGGCATTTACTAATGTTAATAATATCTACAATAACCCTTAAATAACATATAAATTAATACCTTAGCATGAACAGCATTAGTACATGATTCTTAGACACATTAGTTAATGGTTAGTTAACTGTTACTTCATGTTTATTACCTGTTACTTAATGTTTATTACGGCATTAACTAACGTTAATTGTTGTACTCTTATTGTAAAGTGTTACCATTAATGTTAGTTCATGTACACATCCAGAAAGTCACACACAAACCCAGGCTGATAAACATAAACTGTTTGGAGATAAAGCAGCCGTCGTCCTGATAAATGCTGAGCTCCATCAGCTGCCTAAAAATGTATCTCAGAAGATAAACGTTGAATTCGGCTCTCTAAGCCGCTGCCCAGCTCGTGGTTTAAGGCATAGGTCTGACGATTGTTTTGTCACAGCTTGTGGAGTGTGGGATGCTGCCTGACTCCTATGGTTTTCGTGGCTCTTTGTGACAGCCACATAATCTGAGCTTTCAGCACTGAGTTTGCCAGACCAGGCTGAGATGTCATAGCGCATGATGCTCCCAACTACGGCATGTTAGAAGAGGTGCAAGAAATGTAGCCGCTGTTGGACCCTTGTACTACAGTCGTTTTCTACTAAAACACTCCATGTCAGCTTGTTGCCGATGTGTGTGCCCATGTATCTTTAAAGGCCAGTGCAGATCAAAGATTCGCGATGGGACAGCTACTTGCAAAATAATGTGGTCGCAATGTTCTAAAACCTGCCAGTTGTGATGATTGCTTTTTTTCCATTGGGCTGGTGCAATTTGAGAATCTAGGGACCTCTGGAAAATGGGGCACCAGGCGGGTGTCAATTCATCTGCACATGTTCTTAATAGAAAGGCAGAGATAACATCTGGACCTGTGGCCTTGTTGATGGATTTAGGGTCTATCTCCAGCCTGTCACCTTCTTCAGTAGCAATACCATCGAGCAGATTTCTTTGTTGGTTTCATTTGTGTGCAGTCACTGGCCTTTTGCAGGGACTACATTTTGTGTAACCTACTTTCAGTGGAGTAACATTTGTGTTTTTTTTTTTTTTTTGTGCTTCCTACCTAGTTAGGAAGTTAGGAAGTTTCCTGAGGGAGAGCTTATTGTGTGCTGCCTCTACTAGTACTTTGTGGTAATTTTGCTGTAATGTTTGCTTCAAGTCTTCTTGGTAATTTCACTTGAAATGACAGCTTATAGTCTGGAGGTTTTCCTCTGTTTCCTCTCTGTGGTGTCCCCTTGCTTTCTTTAGCCTCTTCAGCTCCTTTTGTACAGTTTTTAGTTGTAGATGGTCACTGGTCCATCTTGTCATAGATAGCAGGGGCCGTTGATTGCCTCTCCTTTGTAGCCATTGTTGTTTGCCTCCTCTGTGGCCTGTTTTCCACAGCTCTGATGTCTTTGATGAGCGATCTGAAAGGATCTGCTTAACATCCATGCCAAAAGAACGTTGTTGTCGTTGTTGTAACCCCCAATAATCATGCTGCATGTAAAAAAAAAAAATCAATCAATCAATCAATTAATTGGGCTAATCTGCCTGCATGTCATTAACTCATTCATGATGAATCTGGTTCTTAAATTATCAACAGTAATAACAGAAAAGAAACTACAGGGCAAGTCCTGGGATGTGACTTAGGCCCTACTTTTCACTGGAGGATGTTGTCATGCCCAGATTACTGCAGTGCTCTCTGCTTGTGCATTTGTGCAACGTGCAAGATGCCGCCACCAGAATTTTAACAAAAAACAGGAAAAGAGACCATATTCCACCACTTGGGCCCCCCTGTAATGTGGAGTCCGCTCCAGTCTGTTCCCTCAGGTTGCTTGGTGCTGGCTTCAGTGTCCCTAAAATGAATCACAGAAAATATGGACAAGCAGCTTTTTGTTCTTTTCCATCACAAAGAAGAAAACGAGCCTCTGCTGATGGTTTCAAGAAATGGATTAAAACCTATTTTTATGATCAACTGAGTCAACCTCTTTTATTTCCTAACACCACTGTTGTTACTTCGCATTTATTTTATGTTAGGACTGGTTTGATCCATTTTTTTTTTTTTTTTTTTTTTTTTTGGACAAATAGAAAGAAAATGTATTTAGGATTTCACTTGCATTGCATTTCATGATGTGCAATATAAATGAAGATTATTATTATTATTGTTGTTGTTGTTCGTCTTCTTCTTTTTCTTCTTCTTACTATTAAATAGTTCATGTTTTGAACTTTTGAATACAGATAACATGATGTGTCCTGGCCATGTGTGTGTAGTGTGTGTGTGTGTGTGTGTGTGTGTGTGTGTGTGTGTGTGTTTGTAAAAAAAATCAATAAATAAATACATAAATAAATAAATGTAGGAAAAGGATAGATAGCTTAATAAACCAACAATTCACCTCAATTTCAAGAACGTGCACCTCACTGTGCCTTGTACAGGAGTCCTGTAAAAGCTGGATTTCATATTTATCTGTTTGCATTCAGCCATTAACTCTGTTAATCCCTCTGGTTTACCAGTCTCCTAGTCTGCCCTGTGCTCTGCCCTGGTCTCCTCTTTTTTAGGACAAGACATTGGGATCATGACAAAGATAAAAACAACAATATTCAAGAATATATTAAGTCAAAATAGAATATGAAATTGTATAAAAGATTTGCTGAAAGATCTTGAGAATGCTATGTGGCAGTATTCATAATCCACATGTTGGACAAAAGTCTTTCTTCTGGCAAAAGTGGCCGACCACACACCTGCCTACGCTGACAGCAGCTGCCACAAGAATAAAAATGTCTGTCTTAAGTCACTGAATCTAGTGCTGAGTCTTGAAATCTTATTTTTCTTTAAAAAAAAAAGTGAAGAATTAGGTTAATTGGTTAAGATAATTTACTTTTTCCCCTTCAGTTTTATTTGCCATGTGATTTCTCTTGAATCAAGTGTCGTTTCCTCGTTCTGCTTTGTTTTTAAAATATCGATACTTGTTCTTGGAAAAGTCCTGAAACTGGTGGAATGATGCGACCCCGCTGTCCAAACTGTCAGAGAGATTTTGATGTCGTTTGCTGGCTTGACTTCTCCGGGGTCAGCGCTGCACAGGCTCACTGATGTTTGTCAGGACTGCAGTGGCAACAACTGGAGGGTCCAGAGAGCGCCGGGACACTCTTCCTCCCCCACGCTGCTTGTGATGGCCTTTGAAGTTTTCCAAACAGGAGCTGCTCTAACAAAAGTCTGGCTACCGTCAAGCTGTGAAGCTACAAATGCGGTGAAATTCAAGCCGGACAAGTCCAGGTTTACAGTCGGCAGCGTCTGCCAGTTAGAGTCACCGTGTGGTGGTGGAACCAGACATCTGAGGAAAACAACACACAGTGGACCTTTCAAACGAGAAATGCAAGAAGGTGATGAGACATTTTGAAGACATCAGTACATTCTCGGTGGTCAGCTGATGCTGTTTTAAGATGGAATACCTTGTTAAAAAAAAAAATCCTGTTAAACTGATGTCCCGCCTGCAACCACAGACTCACATTAAATCGTCTTTGCTCACACAGGAAAAGCACAGGAGCTCAATCCATAGTGTAGCGCCTAAAAACTAAAACTAATCCAGAAGCTAACGTTTATTTCTTTATGATAATTTATTTATTATAGCTAGAGCAGCAGCATTTCATCATCACCACTACCAGGCTCCAGTAGGTTTGCTCTAAAGAAAGAAAGCCAGTAAGTGACATTTCAGTCTCTAGGCAACAAATATCCATGCCTCTGTGCCAACATCAGTCTTTTTTCACAAATTAATATATTTATTCACGGATACATTGCAGCAACTGACAGACAACCTTGGATCCGAATGAAACCTTTGAAAATGGATTGTGAAAACACTTCTTGCTGCAAAAAAAAAAGCAGTGCAAGAATTGTTTCTCAAATTTCAGTGGAAAAATTTGAAACTTGGACTATGGTATTGATTTTGCAAGTAGAACCAAAAAAAAAAAAAAAAAAAGTGAAGTGCCAATTAATGAAAGGACTGCATTAAATCCTGAATATGAAAATATAACACACAGGCTACACTTTAGTTATGTAACTTGGGGGCGGGCAGCGGACGGGTTGCACATGTTAATTAGGGGCGGACGGCGAACATAATTGCCTCTTAAACAAACACAGCCACTTCCTGCACTATCACATGTAGGAATCAGTTGCAGGCTGTGAGGATTAGTTTTGGGTTTCCCGTTACCGCAAACTCCACTCACCCACTGTTAAACGGCTGAAATCTCGGTTCAGACGAAGCTGCTGGTGTGAGTTCAATCAACAAAGATTTTCTGTGTCATGTTTAGTGGCGAGCTGGATTACTGTCGCCTTTGAAGACAGGCCACAGAAATGGTAAGCAGACTCTAACAATGGACTTCAGAGGATAGAATTAATGGCAAAAAAACTGCATTACTTAAGAATACGACTTCAGTACATCTTTTCCTGACATCTCAGCTTTTTCAGAGCTGAAGAGACAAGTTTTTTTGTCCTCATGTAAACACTTCATGACATGAATCCAGCCGCTGTTTACTTTCACTAAAAACCTGCACCCGATGAATATTTACATCTGGCATACAGTGAGGTGTAAACTAATGTGGAGCATCAATGTGAAAATGAAAGCCAGTTAATAACAGGAGACGAGTTGTGGCCCATTAAATGTGATGTTCTCATTATTGCCTTGACAGTGATGGAGAGTCATTTTCCCCTGTGACGCAAAAAGGCTACGGTCATCAGCAACTTCCTGTACCACCCTGGACCGTAAATTAGCTCCAGTAAGCGCTGGTTTCTCTCTTGGGGAGAGGAGGAGATGGAGGGTCTGAGTCACAGCGGGAAGCAGGCCTTCATTTTGTCTGAAAAGATAATGCCTCTCACGGCAAAGAGTACATTCCCAACCTTAAAGCCTTAATCCAAATGTAAACACAGGAGCCATGCAGGCACACAGAGTCGTGGTACGTGTCGGACCAAGTCCACCACTCTCAGATAAAAGCCTCAGCTTGGGATCAGAAAACCTGATCATCTGGTCATCTAACGGCACCACAGTTTGGGATTATGTCTGTAGAGCATATCATGTGTTTTACTGATTTACAACATGACCAATTTCCCATTCAGGGATAATAAAGATTTACACAGCTGCTACCACAACTGCTACTGATGATACGCAATGACATCTTGTGTGTGTTTGCTTCATGAAATCAGCTGTACTTACTTTAAATAATGTCATAAGTTGCTACAGAATAGTCTTCAGCCAGTCAAGACACTGCAGACTGAGAAAGTAGAGTAAAGGCTTTTGAATGACTGAGCCAGTATTTCACTCCCCTGAATGAATCAATGAATGATGACTTCTGGCGCATGGTGGAAAAATTTATACAAACAAAGCTTAAAAAAAAAAAAAAAAAAAAAAAAAAAAAGACATTCAAACTCTATTTAGAATGTAAAGTGTTAATTTGGCCACACTGACATATTATTGTCAAGCTTGGTCAAAGTCCATTTGTTGCTACAGGTTTTTATTACAGGCTTTTTGCATTAAAATGCTCGTAAATATCTCGAGTGAAAAATACTGCAAAATGCAGTAGTTTCCAAACAGGCTTGCTGTAAATTCTTGTGGAAAACATTAATGGGTGGTAGTTAAAGGGATGGTTCACCCACTTCAGAAAATCTGATGTTTTATTAACCACCAAGCTGTTATGTAGGACTAATGTACGTGAAACATGTGTGATAGAGAGGAGCGGAGGAAAAGAAAAACCACAACTTTATTTTCTGCTATCTTTTAGTAAAAAGTTGTTTTTTGTCCTCCAACATGTGAACATGTGTTCAACGAAGAAAATAAAGGATCGCAAACTCAAATGATCTTCTCCTTACTGTGTGGTGGCTGCTGCTCCTGTGGTGTAGACGGATACAGGAGGAGCAGAAGTTACCGGATATTTGGATGTTGACAACAGGAAAAACAGTTATGAATAGGATTTGAGCAAAATTATCATATGTGTGCACCTGGTAATTTTATGTACATTTTAGTTTTGAATAGTGGCACTTGTGATGTGATGTGTTGTTATACCTTCTTTAAGTGGATGAAGGCGGTTATTTTTAAGAACGCTAGCCTAGACAAAATCCACCTCAAAAGGCCGCCTCAGTGTCTGGAGGTCGGGATCCGTCGGGACCTGATGGGCTAGGAAAAAATGTAGTTATATTCGGCTTCGGATCGGGTTCGGTCATGTTGGTGTTATTTTAGTGAAAACTGATGGACCTACTGAAGGCAACACGTAGGCTATTTCAGGTGGTAAATGTAACCTAGAGATGGAGGACAAGCAAAATCTCGAGCTCAAGTCAGGTTTGGACACAAAAAAAGGAATACTTGTCAGGTTCAGGTCAGGCTCGGTTACTATGCTTCAGTCTCGGATTGGGTTTGGACAAAAATATGCGGCCTGAGTGCAGTCTTGTGAAGCTGTTTGGACGAGTGGCTCTCCAGAAAACTGCAAGCAGCGATACCCGTGGCCAAGCAACACGCTCGTTTCAAACAGGCACTGCACTGGTCAGCTATACACGTGGCATTATTTCAACCCACATCTGCATTCACTTGAGAGATACTGCAACTCAGGCTTTTCTCAGGCACTTTCTGAAAAGGTCAACAAAGAGCGCAATGAAGTAATTCAATCTGTCTAATTGTTTGCATCTTTGCCAAAGTATAATTTATAGACTAGCTTTAGGAAAAATAAATGGTAACCTTGTACTTGAGGTGCAGTACAAGCAGATGATGATTAGAAGCACAGAACAAAGTGCACAATGCACTTATCAGACAAACATCATAAAAATACACTTAATTTCATTTAATGTCATTAAATACTGTTTCCTCATGAAGTTCTCAACACCCAAAATGTTTAGATAGATAGATAGATAGATAGATAGATAGATAGATAGATAGACTTTATTGATCCCAACCAGGGAAATTCTGGTAAATATTATTGTTATTATTATAATTATTATAAATATTATATTATTATTATTATTATTATTATTATTATTATTATACCATGCTCTGATAGTAACTATCATGCACTCATAATGCCCTATATACCACCTTCAAGCAAAATATTGTAAAAAAAAAAATATATATATATATATATATATATTATTAATATTAATATTATCAAAAAACTCCATATGCTACAATAAAATATAATTCACTCATTGGCTAAATAATAAAGTACAAATTTATTTAAAATAGGCTGGTAGTGATTGATGTCACACAATATAGCAAATGGCCTTCATTTCATTCACAAACATTGCTTACATTGTTTACAGAGGTCAGTCCGAGTATGAGAAGACTAACAAATCAGCTTAACTAGGTGATAATAATAACAACAATATACATAATCATCATCAACATCAGCATTTTGGCTCAAGACTCAAGCCTGATAAACCTGCTGGACAATGTGGATCCTGGAGAGAAAGTCTGTTGCCCACCACCATACAGCGCTCAATGACAGGCTCATTCCAACATCAGCAAATATAATTGCAGAAGACGGCCTCATCACAGCATTACTGACTTCAGTGCTACTTCCAGCTTTGAGCTTCAACCCTTATGGATATATAAACATTTTAAAATCAAATTACAACATATTATGTCCAGAGAAACCGCATTCCTCTGGCAGGCCTGGGATCAAACCGTCACAACCTATATTTCTCTCACTTTTTCCCTGTTCTCGTAACAAAGAAAATATACTCTTTGGAATGGCCAGTAAAAAAATAACAATAAATTATATTGACATATGAACCTCTGCTTGGAATGCCTGCATAATTCATTTCTTAGTGTAGAACAAAATACAATCACACAAACAGGACAAAGGTACACACGAAAGGAAATTAAAGTGCAAACTACAGCGGTTAAAGGAAACCTTGGCATTGCTTTGAAAAGACATTCTCTCGGACTTTGTGCCGTCACCTAAAATGACTCCCTACACCTACACAAGGTGCATCACAATCTGATCCTCACTCAATTTTTCATGAATGAAGAGTATTTTTAATTCTACTTATTTGGTAGTGTTTTATTCTTTCTGTTTATCACACAAGAAAAATACCCACTCAGATACTCTTACACAGTTATTTTTCATCATTTTGCGGTGTTTAATGCATTTTGTGATCAAGTGTAATTTCCTTTTTCTGGGGTACCAACTTTCCCTCACCCTGTTTTGCCCTTTTCTCCTTCACTTAATTAATTTCCTACATTTCCACAAATGTCTTTCACCCTCATTCAAAACAGAACATGTCTTGTGGCTGCATTGTTTGCTGGTTTTTGAGACTAAAGTCAGTGGAAGTGTTGGTTTCTACCTCCTGTACAATGGATCTCTTCTTGTATGACTGTTGTATGAATGTTAGTGCGAAATGGTGGCTCTAGAAAGAGGCCCCTGCTGGTTGATTCTGAGGGACACAAACATCACTAACATTTATAGATAGCTGGAAATTTTCGGCCATCAAACCCTTGCAAACCTCACTTGAAATATCTCAGTGTGATGTTATGTTGTCTATGGCTAGTTATCCACAGGGAAATATGGGCCCAGATATGCACTGTACAACACCATTAGCAGTGCTACGAGGTGGATTTTTCCCTTTAATACTCAATAAACTAGAAACTGTATTTATTTATCAACTTATTGACTGTGGCCGGATGTCCAAAAATTTTGTCTAGTGTACATTGAGGCTCATTCATTTTGGAGACATCAGGCATTAAAGCCTCTGTTGTGCTTTCGTTTCCTTGAGTGGCAAAACTTAACCAGCAGTGCCAGCACAATAATCAACACCAATGCTATCACCACGATGATAATTATGCTCACAGTTCGACTGTCCAGAGTGCGACACATTTCATGCGTCACCCTCTCTATGTTCACCGGCTCTGAGTCCTGCAGGTAGACACAGGTCACAGTCTCGATGTCTGGAACAACCACAGCAGAGCGCTGAACCATGTGGAGGAAACGAAGGTTACTGCAGCAGCTGAGTGGATTGGAGCCCATGTAGAGGGTTTTTAGAGAGCGCTCCAGTGCAGCCACCGTGTTGTACTCCAGGGTGACCAGGTTGTTGTTTTGCAGGTTCAGGGACTCAATGGAAGATTCTTTGTTCCACAGTGGGAGAGTGGTTAGCTGGTTGGTTGACAGGTCCACAAATTTGAGATGGTTAAGCAAAGACAGGTCTGTCATTAGTTTGGAAATGTTATTTTCCCTCAGGAAGAGGTGAACCAGGGAATTCTCAAGACCGGAGAGGGAATTTGGGTCCATCTCCAGCCCTGGATTCAGGGAAAGGTCCAGTAACTTCAGAGGGGTGTTGTAAAAGGCATTCGCAGGCACAACCTTCAGGCTGTTCTCAGAGAGGTACAGGTACTGCAAGGTTGGAATAGAGGAGAAGGACACACAATCTGGTGGATGCAGGTGGTTTTCGTCTCTCAGGAGTGGTTTGGTTTTATTTTGCACTGAGCTACAGATTTTCAGATTGTTCTGCTGGAGCTGCAAGTATCTGATGCTCGGTAGTCTTTGAAATGATTGAGGGTCCAGTGTGGTGAGGGCATTTCCTTGTAGGAAGAGCTCCTCCAGTAGTTGCAGAGTGTTTTCCCCCAATGAAAAGTTCTGCAAGGAATTATAGCTGAGATCTAGGACCCTTACCTGCGGTAGAAGGTCTTCTACATAAAATGAGCTAATACAGTTATTGCTCACATTCAGGACCTCCAGTGATAACATACTGCAGATAAAGGACAGTGGTATGCTTTTAAGTTGGTTGTAGCTCAAGTCCAGGTATACCAAATTTGAGAGCAGTTGATGTCTGGTTCTTAAATTAGATGAACTATGACCTAAGATTGCCAGTTCCTCTGCTGGGCCTGTAACATTGACACTATAGAGCTGGTTTCGTGAAACATCCAGATACACAATCTTGTTCCTTCTAGGGAGCAAAGGAAAATAAGGAATTCTGTTTTCGCTAAGATCAAGGTAGAGCAGGTCATATTCTATATCAGAGTCTGCGGTTTGGAAAGTCTCCATGCTGTTCTTACTAAGATTAAGCACCTTTAACTTGGAGAGATTGAAGTCTGTGATGCAGGTGATTGAGTTCTTGGACAAATCAAGTTCAGTCAGATTGTGCAATGAGTCAAACGCACCATCCTCGATCTCCAAGATGACGTTGTTGTGGAGGTTGATGCCTCTCAACCCCAAGGATCCATTGAAAGTGTTTTTTGCTATTTTGGTGATACTATTGCCACTCAGAGAAAGGTTTTCCAGTAATGGAGAGTGACTCAAAAAGTAGTCTGTCATTCCTGTATACAGTCCATTGCTTGAAAGATCAAGGGACTCCACAGCTGGAAGAGGCCCGATGTAGGTTTTGGTGAGAGCAAAAACATCCAGATAGTTCCTGGACAGATCTAGGACTTTGAGATTCGTCATGTCTTTGAACAGATCGGGCTGGATGAACTGGATCTTGTTCGAATGGAGATTCAGATTATGGAGGCTGGTATGAAACGCGAGAGTTTCAAGGGTCAGGTTTTGCAGCATGTTGCGCGAGAGGTCTAGCGTTTGGATACCATGAGAAAGGTTGGCTGGTGCACATCTTAGGCTGCGATTGCTGCAAAACACATCCATCTGGACCTGTGAACAAAGAAAGACAAACACACTAGTCTTATTATCTCAGCACACTCCCAAATTGCTTTACCATGACACAACACAGACCAAATGTTCAAAGCATACGTGGAGAGTTGTTTTATGAGTCAGTGTATCTATGTTCTTGGCAGCCGCAGAGTCCTCGGAGGTTCATTATGGCGTATTGTCCTCATAAAACAAACCATTTCAACAAGGGGGCATTTCACTTTCAATTTAGTTCATAATAGTAAGTGAAACTGCCATTCTAATAATACAGCACTCATTCACAGCTTTTTAAATCAACATATCTAAACACTTTTTACAAGAAATAGTTTTTCAGTTTTTTTACTTTAAAGAAAATCCACCCACTCAGGTGACACCATCCCTTGTTTTAATCCCTTGAGTTTTTGTCATCTTTTCTCCCCCTTTCTGCAATAGATTCAAATATTTAACTTATTGGTGTTACTTATAATTGAGACCATATGGCCAGAGACCCCCCTCTGTAAAAACAGCTCATAAAACTCACTCCTTCTCTCTCTCTCTCTCTCTCTCTCTCTCTCTCTCTCTCTCTCTCTCTCTCTCTCTCTCTCTGGCCAAGTACATTTAGGTTCTTGGCATACTTGTGGTATTTGAAGTTAGTGGCATTCCTGGCAATCTGAGCCATGAACAAGCTCATATAAGAGTTTTCTTCTGCATATAAATAAGCATCTGTTATGACTCAAACCACAATGATTAGATAAATTGTGCATCATATTGTCACGTCTCTCTTTGTTCTCATCTTTATTTTCATTCTGAAAAATGAGTCAAACACAATCAGAGGATGAAATATTTAGCTTTGTTTTGGTATATTACATTACGCTTTCTTCCCCCTAATAAACACAGAGCAACGTGAGGAATAAATGCTGAAAGTCCCTAATCACAGAATTCAATAGAGAGATGGCGATCTAATACTGTACCTGTGTGCTTTTCAAAAAACTATAAATATTAGGAATAATCTACATATTATCAGTGCTCCTACAATGGGTATTGGCTATCTGCAGTGTATGAATTACATCAGATGGGATGTAGAAGTTTACTTCAGGTAAGAAGTGGCTCCCTGTCCAAGAGATGAGAAAAACAAGCAGTCCAGTTTATTTGTAATTATGTTTAAAATCCTGTATTATTCTCTGAGAAAATGTATGTGACCTTTGTCTTTTGTGATGCATATCCTCACTTTTAATGCATCCATCAGCTGCATTTATACAGCTCCTACACTTCAAAATCCGATTTTCTAATCATATCGCAAAGTTTGACGAGGCTATAAACTGTTCTTGAAGGAATTCAGTCTTATTTCCATACTGACACATTCATGTTTGTGCATGAGAAAAGAAATGTGCCATATGAAGACAAAGAGTCAGACATTCAGGATATTTTCAAAAAGATGAGATGAATTATCTCTCCATTCCAGTGGACACAAATAGCACTGATGACTGCATCTTTAAGTCTGTTTGAATTTGAGTCGCCATCACTGGAGTCCACATAGAAGTTCAAAACATGACATTTTCTTAGGAATGCATTTTGTTACTTTCTATCATGATAACACAGTAATAATTCAACTTATTGCTCCGTCGTGAGAGCATTTACATTTGTAGTTCTAAACACCTGGTGTCTGGCAGGTCCTTTCTGGGAAAGATCCTCTGCGTCACAGGCAGAAATGTGCTTTATGTTTTATGTTTGTTTGGAAGAGAGCTGCAAAGGCTGATGTAAATTTTGAGCCCAAATAAGGGCCGCTGGAGCCATCCCACTTCCAGTCCAATGTGAAAATGAATGCCGTCTAAAGTGCCTTTAAATGATTTCTGCTGCTAGTTCTGACTCAGGCCGCTTTTGTTTGATAGATAGATACTTTATTCATCCCGCAGTTGCTTTGTCATTCATCTCTAGATTAACTGAGATGGAGTTTGATCAGCTTCGAAGCGGCTTTACAAAAAACACCGGCCACTGCTAACCATCGTTAGTCTACAGGCCCGTTCCCAGTCACCTACTGGCCTTGACGGCTCTTTTTCTACATAGTGAAACATTATAGACTCATAATTGCTGTGTCACTTTCTGACATCATTTATTGTTTTTTTCAAAGATGATCAGACTTGTGTAAAAGGGGGGAGGGAGGTTATTGGAATGGAGACCAGATGTGCAGGAGGATGCAAACGCCTGTGAGACTGACAAAAGTTGGTGATTTGCTTACATGAGCCAAAAGCTATTATATCATATTATAATATATTATGTTATATTATTCATAACTAGTAATTTTCTAGAACAATAAGAAGATCTGGAAATCTTCCAGAAAGCCACAAAATAACGAGGACACTTTACATTTCTATAACCAGAGGTGGAGCTGGACTGTCAGCATGGGCACTGACACAGTGTAACTTAACCGACGACGAAAAGAGCGCCACCTACAGAAACTGTAATGCATTCATTTGAGAAAAGAAAAGGTTTTCTGAATTAATGGGAGAGTCCAATTATCTTATAATTCCAAGAAGACATTTTGAGGAAAAACAAATCTTCCCTGTTCTGTTGAATTAACGAGATAATCGTCTTATAAAGCAAAAAAAAAAAAAAAAAAAAAAAAGGTTTCCTGAGGGAAAAAAAAAAATCCGTTTCATGATGTTCCAAAACGAACACGAAAAATGCTTGGTTCAGGTTAGGAAAAGGTCATGATTAAGGTTATGAAACGTTACCTAACGTTCAGTAATATTAGCTAGTGAATGTTAGCTACATTAAAAACAAACACTTACACAGACTGTGTTGCTCCCTTAAAAAAAAAAAAAAAACACCACAGTGACATTATTTACACAACCACTAGAGGTCACTTAGCTATAAAATGTAACTCCAGGTTGTAATAAGCTGCTGCATAAACGAACAGTGTGGTTGTTTTTCACCGGTGGACAGTCTCGCTCGACATCACAGAGTTTCTTCAAGATCAGCTGCACCAGCATGACGTGATTCACAGATATAAGATTATGTTTCTGAAATTTATTCATGCTGACTCAAGACACAGTGAGAAAGCACACACATACACCCACACACACACACCCTGCTACCACCAGCACCAGCACGTCTCTCAGAAGTCTGACATAATTATCTCATTAATTCAGAAAAACCAGCCTGATTTTCTCTGTCAAGTGATTGTATTACATTTCCACAGAAACCTGAGCCACATCAACACAACATCAGAGGACGAAAACAAAACAAAGAAACTATGACACTTCTAGACACACTGTTTTGATTGACAGGAGACGTCAGGGCAGTGCAGTGCAGAAACGGCACGGCGACAAGCGCTGAGCACCAAACATCGGAGACAAAATAAAGGAAGCCGGCATTACAATTTGAACTGTCCGGCTCACTGAAAAGGGTCAAACGGGTTGTGGTTCCTCATAGCCACATCACATCCACAGTAGTAAGAGTATGAAGTCTGACAGTCTTTCACTTCAAACGCCAAAGCCAAGCAGTTTGGCTCAAGCAGACTCACTCACTGGAGCTAAAAGCAATAAACCAGCTCTGTTCATGCTACAGGTATTCAAATAAACCACCTGTCCACAGATATTGAAAATGCCTGATAGATTAGGTATTTCATCTCAACTGCTATGGGTAAAAATAAACAGATGAATAGATGAAAAACACATGGCAGAATGCTTATTTAAGTGAAAATGTGCCTAGTATTTGCTTTAAAATAGACGAAACCAGGACCAATAGCCTTATCAGCTGTGTTTTCCCTGTGTCTGCATTCCCAGCTGAGATCACACTGCTCTAAATCACAATCAGACATGCCTATACAATAGTTTCCATATACACCAGGTCATCTACTACCTCAGTTTTACTTACAATTTGGCATTCGTGGAGCTGGCGTGGAAGTCGAAGGGATGCTGCCATATAGCTGACGAAAAGCGGGAAGAGCAGCTGGAAGCCGGCCATGGTGCTGCAGGACAGGAAGAGCCCAAATGAAATTAGTAAGGAACACATGAGCGCAGGAAGCACGCTCAAGGTGCTGTGACAGGCTGAAAGGGAAGGAAGGGGGAAGTAGGCCCTACCTACTGTGTGACACGGTGACCTATGACAACACTATTTATGCCCTGAAATACAAAGGGGCTTTTTGTGATTTTGTTTTGTTGTGACGTTTCTCCTTTAGAGCTCTGAGCTCCGTGGCAGCGCCGGTGGCACCGAGAGAGGATGACTCAGCCGTAAAGGCCGGTTTCCATCAGCGCTCCGTCAATGCATTCAATTCACAGAATCAACTATTTGGAAATATTGTTGTTGTGATAGTGAGAACAGCTCAGAGATAGCTGGCTAGACATTTGTGATTCATCTCGTCAGACAGAGAGAAGCCATGTCCTTCATGATTTGGCGGAAACTTGTTGAAACATTTCCGCAGAGGTTCCCCCGAGACCAAAAAAAAGCAAGTTTCTAGTTTAGAGTAATTGTGGGAGTAATTAGAAGCACGGTAAAAATGTGAGCGTGGTAAATACCCGAGGGAGAAATTTCATGAGAAAACAAAAGGGGTGTTTCAAACATAAACCAGATCATAATAGTTTGCAAACAACAAGACCATATATCATGGCGAGAACCCTGGACATTTTTTTTTTTTTTTTAACTTAATGAATGACGTCTTGTTTTTGTTTTTAGTTGCTTGGTTTTTTATTATGCTTTCTTTTGGACAATTTATCATTTTAGTTTTAAGTATAATTTTTATTGTTTACCTTAGGAAGTCTAAAACCAACTTACTAATTGTCTAATTTCTTGTCCTTTTACACCTTGCAAATCTGATATTCCACACGATAGAATTAAGAATAAAGGCTTTATAATTGAACAGTAGTGTAACATTCAATATATCTGTCATAAAGCTGCGGCTCAAATGTTGTGGATGCACTGCAAAGCAAAACTGTTATGCAGATCCTCATGCCAGAACACAGTCACACTGATCGATGCTTAAAATGGCTATGAAGAGCGTGTTCAAATACGTCTTTACTCTCACCACAATGTTCTCATTGTATGACTATACAAAGTCAAGTCAGATGAGGACCAGTACAAACACAAATGACCTTTTCTGACAGTCTACTTTTACTGCAGCTTCACTGGAAAGTGACTATATCAGCAGTTAATAGAGCAGTGTAAAGTCCTTTTGAAATCCCCAAAACAACCAACATGCACAAGATCAACATTCAGCCACTGAACTGACTGAGCGGCTCACCATCTAGGAAGTGATCTGACAATTAATGCAAAAGCACCAAAGCCACATGGGGTCATTCTGGGCTTTTAAAAGATATTTATTAGGGGAAAAAGTTGGACTTTTTTGCACAATTGGCTAAGTTTCAGCTACCTGACAGCTCCCCGCTCTCTCGCTCACCGCTGTCAGGGGAGAAATGTCTTGGATCCATTTTGTAAACAAGCCCAACCAAGAGCATTTCCCCCCATCTGCAGCTACAGTACATTCCACTTTATTGAGCAGCAACCCACAGAAAAAAAAACACAAGACAAAACCAAGCAACTACAACAGCAAACAACAGCCTTGGCTACTTTGAAGTGGAGAACTGATCCAATAAGAGTATATTTACCTCACTTTCAGCTGATTACTAATATTTGGAGTGCCTCCTGACCATGTTGATTTCACATCCTCAGTGAGCCGACCCACCCACTCAGCGATCGACCGTACACAAGCAAACGCCGCAGGCACAAAGTCCTCTCAGCTCTCCTCTCAGCTGACTCTCCCCTCCACATTGCACAGCGTTCGGCTGCTTTCCAGCCATCACATCCTGTGAGAATATCCTGCATCGTTCTTGTTGCTCCCGCCTCCCATGTCTCTGAGGGAAATGCCTTATAAGGGGTTTGGGAAGTCCACTTTCTGCTCCAATTCAAGGAGGCTCCCAGCCCCCCCAACCCATCCCATCCCTCCTCTGCACTAAAGCACCCTCTTTTTATCCTAATGCTTCAGGATTTGTTTTCTCATGGGCTCTTTTCTTGAAAAAATGTGCTCATTCAATCACTCAGTTTCATTTGTGTAACTTTTCACACAATATATCCTGACCTTGGAATTAGGCATTTAAGATTGTGACCTTTTCTATTTTAATTAAAAGGAAGTGAACCACATATTCATAATCTTCCAACAGGGGGTTATTCCTTTTGAAAAAAAAAAAAATGGCATCAAATATGTAAAAAGAGAGGAAGTGCAATCAGCTGTAATGTGAAATCTTTGATGCTGAGTCTCTCAGATCACCTGAAAAAAGCCCGTTCCGAGCTCAGGACATGTCAGCAGCGGTGCCTCCTGACAAATCACAGGCTATTACTATTTATAAATATGTGTGAAAGTGTGTGTCATCCGAATCTAGACACGTGGGCGTGTTTGAAAATCACACATCCTTTTCAAGAGTGCGGGAGTACGCCTCTTTGTCATGTGTTTTTCTCTGTGGTTAGCCATACTGTAAATGAACAGCCTTGAATACCGTTTAAATATAATAATGTGTCAAATTGCATGTATTATATGATCCATAACTATAAATCTGTTTGAATCTCCACACTGGCTGGGAAAAAAACTCCACAGGTGAGAGTCAAATTCTTTATTATTAAACCTTTATTTTACCAGACAAAAATTGCTTGAGATAAAAAATCTCTTTTACGAGCAAGGCCTGGCCAAGAAGGCAGCAAGCAGGATACATAAACTCATTCATGAGCATTGCCCAGTGGCCAAAAACACATGCAAAAGGTAGGAATAAAGGATCCTATAGGCACAAGTTGTTTTCAAACTCTTTAACATTTCTGGACCCTCAAATTGATTTTGAATGAGCCACGGGCCCCATCTGGAGTGACTTTACTCTGGAGGGACCCTTATGTCAAGAGACTGCATTCAGGAGCCTTTCGCAAGCATTTCAAACACACAGTATAAGTGTTATTATTTTCCCTTACATTTTCTTTCTTTTTTTCCTTTTCACAATTTCCTGGTATTTTTCCTAATTTCCTGGTAAATTTTTTTTTCAATTTTTTCTTTTTTTTTTCAAATTTTCTCAATTTTTATCATTTTTTCATTTTTTAAAACTAATTTTCTGGTAATTATTCCCCTAATTTCCTGGTAAATTTATTTTTTTCTATTTTTAAATTTTTTTCAACTTATTTTCAATTTTTCTCAATTCTTTCAATTTTTCCTTTTTTTTTTTTTTTTTTTTTTTATAAATAATTTTCGGGTAATTATTCCCCTAATTTTCTGGTAAATTTCTTGAAATTTGTTTCAATTTTTAAAATGATTTTAAAACTTGAAACTTAAAATGATCCCTCACACATTTCTGCATTCAAACAATATCAAATAAATTAAATTCCAATGATATTAAACTATTCCTCATTTTGCTGAGGACCCCCTGGAGGCCCCTTAAGAACCCCTGAGGCCCCCACACCCCACTTTGACAACCAAACCAGGCAAACAATAATAAAGATACAGCTGCTAGTCATCTGTAAACAGTTTCATTCACAATCAGATCTGCTGTTGCTAGTAAGTACAACTGTGTTTTTGAACCTCTAAATGCAAATGAATATTATGTACAGTTGTCTAAAATACACCGAGTGCCTTCAATACAGAAGCAGCGTAATATGATGAAAAAAAATACTATGATTTTAAAAAAGTCCATGATAAAAAAAAAAAAAAAAAATTACAGCCCTTTTAGGAAATAATCCAGTTTGTTTTCTCATATATCATGGTCAAAATCAAAACCTTTAACAGCTGATGGTGTTGAAATTGAAACTGAAAACAAATTGGACATAGAAGAGAAACACAATAATAAGCTGCTGGACATTTTATCAGCGTGATGCATGTTTTGCCTGCCATCATTCCCAATTAGTGTGCTACATATTACAGAGCAGTGGTAGTGATTACACTTTTTAGAATCCACTTTCATACAGGTCACTGTATGTGCTCTCAAGTGACTTAACTAAGATAAATAATAAAATAAATAAATACAGGTTAGATTTTACCAAAATAAGAGCTTAAAAATGATTATTGTTGATAATCAAATGGGGAAAAAGACAGACCTGCTCTCTCGTTGCTCAGGCTCTGGCAGATTGACAGCAGGTTTCACATTCACCTTCCCTCACGCCTCAGTCAGCGGGCACAGTCACAGCCGTGAGAGCTGACCGCTGGGACTCAGGCAGCGCCGCCTCTGCATCTGAGGAAACAAACAAACATGCAAACAGGGGGGGCGGCACACAAAAGCCCCTGCACCTACCTGGGGAGGAGGGTGTGCTTCCCCGGAGTTTAAACCACACAGGTGGAGGATGGGTGTGTGTGTGTGTGTGTGTGTGTCATTGTGTTTCATCAGTGGTGTCATATGTTCAGTCCTAATAAAACATGCCACAGATGCCAGCCCCCTCCCTCCCTCCCTCTCTCCCTCCCTCCCTGGGTGTCAGTCCAGTTTATTTCCCGGGATTCCCAGACTGTTTTGCTTTGCTTTGCTTTGCATGGAGGTTTGGGCTCGACGTCACTGTTGGAGGGTTTTTCCCCCCCAGATGACAGAGCATCGTCTGTCACTCTATCCGTACACACAAAGCAGAAATTCAATGAGGGCTGCAGGTAGGAGGTTACTGAGTTTTTTTTTTAAAAATGGCTTTTTCTCCTTCTGGGTTTGTGCTGCTCTCCTACCGAATGTTACAAAGGACAACCCTGCCTCCTAGTGTCGAGATTGTGCGCTACAGGCTTCAACTTATTAGAGTGTCTTAGAAAAAACAGTTTCACATGCAGTGTATTGATGTAATCTCATCCAATTAAAATATGTTTAAAAAAGTCCCTGACTGATGGTTTCTTTATTTGTCCTACAAGGAATTTGAACTGAAAATGCAGCAGCTTGAGACATCAGACACAATAGTAATGTTTAGGTGGAGGATTAGAATAAATAAAGTGGATTTGTGCGCCCTGTGCAGTCACCTGGCCTGGTTCCTGTTTGACTGTTTACAGTTGTGACATTGGTTGAATGTAAAAAGTGAGGTGAGATTAAGTGAGATTAACTGCATAACCCTTCGAAACCTGGGCAAATTCACATGATTTCTCTGAAAAACATGAGGGGAAAGGCCATGAGCAAATTTGCAAAAAATGACCAGGAACATTAGGTAGATAGATAGATAGATAGATAGATAGATAGATAGATAGATAGATTTGCCTGACATAATATCAGGAAAAAATAAACAAAAAACAAAATACAGTAGTTTTAAGGGGGGAAAAAGAGGCTGGGAAACCTACTGACTGTAAAATAATGAGAAGCACACAGAAAATTGGCCAGGAATAGGTTTTATATAAAATTTGAACAGTGGATACAGAAGCGATATGTGTATAAAAAATACATAATGATAAAAAGGAAAATAAATGAATCTTATCTTTTCTATATTAAGCAGATGTCCAATAGATAGACAGATAGATAGATAGATAAAACTTTATTCATTCCTGAAGGGAAATTCAAATATCCAGTCGCTCATTCAAGACTCATTCAAGACAAGAGGTATTGAGATAGACACAGGATAAAATAAGATAAAAAAAATAAGTGCAAAATAGCAAAATACAAAGTTCACATTAAAATTGCCCACTCTATCGTTCAGTCCAGTTGTGGCAGAGGGGATATGTGCGATGTGTGTGTGAGTGAGTGTGTGACTGAATTCAGGAGGAGTTGAACAGACTTATTGCTGTGGGGACGAAGGTTCTCCTGAATGGTTCAGTTCTGCAGCGCAGTGAGAGGAGCCGACCGCTGCAGCTGCTCCTCTCTTGCTCCAGGAGGCTGTGGAGAGGCTGTCTGCTATTGTCCATTACAGCTTTCAGTTTGTTCAGTGTGCCCCTCTCCACCACAGATCTTAGCGGCTCCAGTCTCCTGCCCAGCACTGAGCCTGCTTTTTTGACCAGTTTGTCCAATTGCTCGGTGGTTTTGTCTGTAAGGCTGTCTCCCCAGCACACTGCAGAAAAGAAGAGTGCACTGTCCACCACCGTGTGAGAGAACATGGTGATCATCTCTACACACACATCAAAGGACCTCACTGCCCGTAGGCCCTTCCTGTAGAGGGCGTCGATGTTAGGGGACCAGTCCAGCTTGTCATCCACAAGGACCCCTAGATATTTGTAGGTGTGCACCACCTCACCTGTATGGAGACTGGTAGATGGGGAGGCCTCCTCCTTCTGAAATCCACCACCATCTCTTTGGTTTTGGCAGTGTTCAGGTGGAGACAGCACTTACTGCACCAGACCATGAAGGCATCTACAAGATGTGCTCCTGCTCCTGCCCGCTCCTGATACAGGCCACAATAGCTTTATCTAAAAAAAATACCTCGCCTTGCAAAAGGTTAAGGGAAGTCCACACAAATCTGCAAATATCATAGTCCTCACTGTTGCCTCCTCTGGGTGGAAGTTTCACCCAAATGAGGACTATGATATTTCTGCCTTCTTATAGATCTAGATTTGTGTGATAATGCCCAAGCCTATATCTTTTATCACATCTTTCTATGTTTTTCTATAATGTTTTCCACTTTGTTTATCTACAATGTATTTCTACAATGTTTTCTTACAATTTTTCAACAATTGTTTAACAATTGCACTACAATTTCTTAACATGTATTGTGCTACATTATGTATTATATAAGCTCTAACATTGTATGCATGTATGTAGGTGTGTCTATGATATGGGGATTTTATTTATTCATATATTTCAGCTAACTTGCAACAGGTGGCACTATCACCCCACCAGTCACATGACCTGTATGGGCTTGTATATAATCACTGGACGTGTGAAATACCATCACCTGACGAAGACCCGTTTGGGTCGAAACGTTGTGTTTTGCACCTTAGCAAATAAAAAATTTTATGGAGCATAAGCTGTGTGCGGACTTCCCTCCCGTGAATGCAGGTGTAGGATGGATCTGTCATAATTTATAGAGAGCATCACAACTTCTATGTGGTACTAAACACTGTGACAAGTCACAACCGAGAACAAAGAAAGGCAACCAGCATTTAATGTTTTGTCAGTATCATACAGGCTGTTTTTCTTTTTGATTCTGGTCAACAGAGCCGGACTGGGAGACTTTTTCAGGCCAGGAGTCAGTCATGTAACCAGGCCACCCTGCCCACACACGCACATTCACACACACACACACACACACACACACACAAGGAGCTTAACGGCAAAATTCACATCAGGTGTTTGATCCATGAATCAACCAATAAATTTCCTGGTTCAGTTAGAATTGGCATTTAAACAGTCCTCCTCATCATGCTGTTCACATTTTGACATCATGAGACCAAGACGACACGTCAGTACAGAACTGCCCTACACTTTGTGAATGGTACAGTGACAAGCCCATGCTACCTGAATAACATCATTAATCCAGTCATTGAACAACACAGGCCTAATTTCATCTTCATGGACAATGCTCCAGCTCATCGAGGTCGTATCATTAGGGAACGGCTGCTGGAGACTGGGGTACCTCAAATGGAGTGGCCTGCACTTTCTCAGACCTGCATCCCATAGAAAACCTATGGGATCAGCTGAGTCGCCGTGTAGAGGCTCGGAGCTCTGTACCCCAGAACCTCAATGTCCTGAGGGCCGCCCTTCAAGAAGAGTGGGATGCCATGCCTCAGCAGACAATAAGTCGACTTGTGAACAGCATGAGACGTCGCTGTCAAGCTGTAATTGATGCTCAAGGGCACATGACAAGTTATTGACACTGACATTTTTTGTTGTGGTATACCTACCACTGTTGTTGGCTTTTGTTTCAAGAAATTGTTTCAGATGAGGAAATCACCAGTGTATGCTTCTACTTAAATGCCCTACGTTCATGATATAATATCACTGTAGCGTGAACTTTTTACATTTTCCATAAATTTCACCCAAAAGCCAAATATCCCTAACTTTTTGTGAGTAGTGTATATATACATACACGTGTATATATACATACATATATACACGTGTATATATGTATATGTGTGTGTATATATAGGGGAGACTGGGGTAATGAGCGATTTTTCATATTTAGGATCACTACATCAAGGCAATCATAGTTTTGTCGCTAACTAATATATCTGCATATATTTCAGCATGTTTTGCATCTCTTCAAACAAACAGAATGTTTGTAATCATAACTGTTTCCATA
Source organism: Myripristis murdjan (assembly GCF_902150065.1). NCBI lineage: Eukaryota > Metazoa > Chordata > Actinopteri > Holocentriformes > Holocentridae > Myripristis > Myripristis murdjan. The sequence goes on from NC_043993.1 coordinate 32,578,801, forward strand.
ATATAGCATGTCCAAAAAAAGTGGTCTCATGGCACAACTTACCCCGTGTATGGAGTAAGTTGAGCATAGGAGCGGGGTAAGTTGAGCCGTATCCCTACTCACCCCCCCACCTTCCTCCCCACCTCCATCTCACCTTCTCCCTCCCTAAATAACAGTCACTTCTTCACATTCATGTGTATTTTTATTTATTAAACACAATTCAACTGGTACAATAAACAGCTGTTTTGTAACATTTTAACATGCCTTAAAGTGCGCTTGGGAAGAGAACATTAACAGCTGTGTTTTTGGAAACACTAGAACACTAGTTTCTTGGTGTCCTTGCTGACAGTAAGGTCAGTTATGAACATATGAACGTAACACATTTGAACATTGAACCAAAATACACTTACCCCATACACTTAATAAGTAATTAATATTTATTATTTTATTTATTTATTCATTTATTTATTCATTCATTCATTATTTCATATTTATTTAATATTTAAGACATTTCGGCTACAGCCAAAATACACTTATTAAGTGTATGGGCCTCCGGCTCAACTTACCCCTGGCCAAATGGCTCAACTTACCCCAGAGCTACCATTTTGACTTTTTTAGTCCCCACAGCTAAAATGGTGCACTTTTATGCTAGGTTTATGACCTCATGTTGTAGCTCAAAGATACCACAACTGATATATAAAACAAATTTAAAATGATCTGTTTTGGTCTTAACACAATTCTCATGAAACTGATGATAGACTAAATTCACTTTCAAGAGTAAAAAATGTTTTTTTGGAAATAAATGTCTAACCACTTTACCCATGTGGTTCTTACCTTCACAGACTCCATGAAACGATGCCTTCCTCCTAAATATTTGGTCAAATGATCAATGTTTTTTACCGTTTTCTAGCAACAGGGGGTGCCTCAACTTACCCCAGTCTCCCCTACATATATACCTTATACCTTAGACAAAAGGAAAATATTAAATTATGTACACTTTATGTACACTTTTAAATCATGTAAAAGCATTTCTTCATGTGTTGATTAAAAAAAACAGTTTGATAGTTGTTTTAATAAGGTACAGTAGTTTAAAAAAAAAAAAAAGAGGCTAGGAAACCTATTGACTGTAAAATAATGAGCACACAGAAAATTGGCCAGGAATAGGTTTTATATAAAATTTGAACAGTGGATACAGAAGCGATATGTGTATAAAAAAATACATAACAATAAAAAGGAAAATAAATGAATCTTATCTTTTCTATATTGAGCAGATGTTCAAGTTAGCAGATGAAATGTAAAAGGCACTAAATGTACAACATTCCAGTTTTAAAGACATTAAATGGAGTCAAAGGTCATTCGGAGATGAAGGGAAAAAAATAAAAATCACAGGGCGTTTGTTGTCTTTGATATGCAAGACATAGTGCAGATTTTATAACATAACATACTAAACAATAATCAAACAAAACAGTATTTACCATCCAAAAGTACAAAGCACACACTTTAAGACATATCATGAGTGGAATGAACTCTGCAACCAATCTGCATTCATTCAAACCTAAAAACACAGACACAAACATGTTGCATTTGAACTTTGCCAGTTTGGAAATCTGTCATAATTTATAGAGAGCATCACAAATTCTACATGGTACTAAACACTGCAACAAGTCACAACCGAGAACAAAGAAAGGCAACCAGCATTTAATGTTTTGTCAGTATCATACAGTTTGTTTTTTCTGGTCAATACTTTGAGAGCCATGATAGCTAAAAAACAAAAAAACAAAAAACAACAACAACAACAACAAAAAAAATAATAAAATAAATAAAAGACTGGAACTTTTGAGACAAAAGAAACTGGAAGGCTACGGCGCCCGCAGAAAGTACTGAACCGCTTGACGTCTTTAGCATTTTGTGGCGTTTTGTGACAATTTATCGTAAAAATAAGCTGCTGACCGGGAAAAAACATTCATGTGAACTTCCTTGTGTTAATAACTTAAACTCATAAGTACATTTCTTGGAGAAGATGTGTGGGCTCGCTGTAAGCAGCTGTAAGTGTAATGAAAACTGTGGCTAAAGAGGTCCCAACCATTTAAACCAGTTACTAGGAACTTGGTAAAGTACACAATATACAAACTTGATAACAGATTTGGTGCAACCACAGGGACAGAGTCGAGTAGAATTGGCAAAAATAATAAGTATTATAGAGCTACTACAGAGTTTTATCGAGGCAGCTGAGCTTATATGGTTTCATGAATTCAAGTGGTTTGAAATTTGACGGGAGCAGAGATTAGTGAGATTAAATAAGATCTGCAGATCTTGAAAGATTGTGTTTCCATCAGTTAGTAAAAGCTCAGCCCCTTTATACTTTTCTGTCCAACAGAAATGACATAAATCCTACAGAAACGGGCACATCGTCAGCGTACATGCTCATTATTTGAACATGTTCGCTGACAGACAGACAACAAAGCAGAATAATTCTCAAAAATTAAGAAAGGTATCAAAAAGCTTAGTAAAAGTATTGAAATATCAAAAGTAGTGAGGTTTCTAGCTAAATATAAAGTTGAAACAAGAAGTTGAAATTAAAGCTTTGGCAATGATAAAAATAAATAAAAACACTCACAGGGAAGAACGTGTGCTAGCTTTCAGATAGCTAAGAAGTAATAAATAGTGAAAGTGCTAGCTTGCAGTTAGCCCCCTCATTTAATTAAAACATGCAAGAATTATTTGGAGGCACCCAGATGTCCAATTTGGTGTCATGTATGGTAAAAATGAATGAAGAATCCACCATTTTCAAGACTTTGGTGCAATAAAATGAGAAATTATCTGTTCTATTAACACTAAAATCAATCAAATCTACCTCTGAAAAGCCAGCAGCATGTGCAGCAGTTGGTTTATAGTCAGTTTTAAAATAGCTTGTTACAATCAAACTTGCAACTTCATGAGGCTATTTGTTATTATAAGATATTTTGTGTAGACTGCTGACAAATCGAAGTTGACTCCTTTGTGAAACCTGTGACACCACAAAATGCGGAAAAAGTCGAGAGGTCGAGTGTTTTCTGCAGGCGCTGTACACGCTGGTCCTGACTATTGGCTTTGTGTCAAATAATTAAGACTAAAAGAGAAAACATTAACCATGCCACCAACTTTCTGGAGCCCTACAGCATACGACTTTTTCTAAGCCATGACATCCATAGCCATACGACATAGGAGTGTGAGTTACAGTAAACAGCACTATATCTTACAGGAGCAAGAAATATATACAAATACAGGTCAAAATTAAATTTTACTGCATTGAGGAATCACAAGCTGAAGCTAAAGGCATTTAAACTGGATGCAACACAAATACCATACTCATAGGTAACCAAACAATTGACAAACATAATCATGATAGATACATTTGGCTTTTAACTGCTTCAAGACAAACAAAATGGTGAATTTGGAATGCATTTTAAAGCTGAAAAGCATCTGTTAAGTACATACCTAATATCGAAGTGGAGTTGATAATTAGATATTTGGCCCACTATTTCGGAAAAAAACCCAAAACAAAACAAAACAAACACTTCTTTAAGGCAGAGACAGTAAAACATGATTATTTTCATAATGATGGTTATAATGCTGCACTGCATGCTAACAGTGTATTTTGTATTTGTTCCGAGTTTTAGTAGAAACAAACATTTCTAAAGAGATATTTCTTCTTAGTTGAACATTCTTTTATTTTAAAAAACATGCACATTTCCAAACGACTCACAAACAGTAGCGCGCTGATTAGAAACTGCCCCGAGCGTCTTTTGTTAACACCAGCAGTGAGGCTTCCTTGTTAGAGATCATTACGATGATGCACAAGAGCACAAAGAAAAAACTCTTATCTGGGTTACATCGCCTAAATGTTCATATGCAATTTTTCAGAGTGAAGATAAGGACAGATGCTCATGGCAGCCACTACTGGTGCAGAAACCAGTGGGTGAAAGAAAAGTGGTAAAAACAGAAAATCAGAGAAAGGCAGTGTTCTGAAGGTACCACAACAACATGCTAGAACCTAGCAGAAATTTTAAGTATTCACAGTAATACAATGTCAATGACTGTTATTTTTTTTACTGGTTTACTATTGGTGAATGAGTACCAAGCTTATTTTGTAGATGTTATTATGATTGCATGCAAATATACTGCTGACAATGTAGAATCTAACTCTAAGATCACCCTCCCTCAAAAAAAAAAGAAAGAAAGAAAAAAAAGCCATGTAACTGTCAAATGGACAAGTGTATTAAGTTTTAGAAAGTGTTTTGTTTTTTTTTTTGAGCTAGATGAGGTGTGAAACCACAGCAAATTAAAATAAAGTCTCCTTACATATGGAATGATATTCATGACTGCATTAAAACTGGTATTTGAATCCCTGTATTACAAAACCAAACTTGAGGCTGATGTGGTCTTGAGCAAACATGCGGTTAGTGTGCTCACGATAGTGTTTTCAAAGGTCTTTCAGCTTTTTCCTCAACAAAAAGTGTACGAATACATTATTGTAACATGTAATGCTTAATGCTTTCAGAGGAATTTAAAAAAAAAAAAAAAAAATCTGCACCAATTTATCCATGTTAATGTATTCCCTCCCATCCCAAGAGCAGCTGATCGAGAGGTCTGTTACTTTACTGTTTTTTTGGTCCAATTCCTCCCTGTCCTCCTCAGTTTTTCCGAATGTCAGCATAGACCACTGGCTCCATCTTACGGAATGAGTTGGGGTTTTTACTGCCTGAGTGATCCAGCTGGGCATATATCACCGGTCCCTGGGAACAGAGCAAAGAAACGCAGAATGGAAAAGGTGTGATCAGTGACATGTAAAAATAGGTGCAAGTCAAATCATAATGAGAACCAAACATAGCAATGCCTGGAGTAAAATATACAGAAGACCTTCGCTTTTCCAAATCTACATCAGGAACAAAGCTAAAGAAAAGACTTCTTATGATTTATCTCATAATGTCAGATTTGGGTGTATCTGTACTTTAGTAAAGTCGTCTCGGCTGATGCATTTAAGCTTTAAGTTGGGAGAAACGCTAAGATACTTACAAGGAATAAAAATCTCATTTACAATAACACGATAGCAGCTTCACTTCCCTACTCTGTCTGTATTACACTGTACTGCAAGGCAACGTCTTATGATCACCTCTAACATGTTGTCAGCCTGCTCATTGGCCGGGGTAAGATAAATATCACCAGGTTAAGAAGCGGAGAAAGGAAGTGTTTACTTAAAGGATATTGTTAGCCAGTCATTATCCAATATGGGCATGGAGTGCCATCAGCAGCTTTTGCATTTCTTGATTACTGAAGAGCTCGTTTGAGCTAAATACCAGGAAGGCAATGTCTTTCCTTGTTGCTCAAAGTCACCCCTCATTTTATTTGGTTCCTATGTTGCTAACTGCTTGCTGCTAACACTATGGGAGCCGTGTCAGCCCAAAAGACAAGGTGCTTTCTGTAGTTGGGTTGAATCTGGGTCAGTTAATGTTCATGCTGCAAACGAACTGCTCCAGAGTTCATCTGTAACCATGACAAAACCACTTCCTCAACAACATCTCAGTCCGGTTGTTCTCAATCCACATCATAGTGCAGTTGCTGGCTGCACACCTGCCTAAAGGCACCAAACTAAGGCACCTGGCTCTCGCTTGATGCCTTGGTGTGGCTTACACACCCAGTACTTCTTGCTCTGCAAATTAGCCTCATGGAACATTAGTCTTTAGTTGTTTTTTTCCCCCATCATCTTTTTTTTTTTTTTTTTTAAAGCAGTTGATTTTCTTCACATCATCATTAACAAGTCAGCAGAAGTCCATTCATTTGCAGTGAGGCTGAGTGAGTTGGGAAAACTCAGCCTTACTGCAGCTTTATTGGGTGGGTGGTCAGCAAGCTTGTTGGCCACAGCTGAAACTGAATTTTCTGTGGTTGCTGGCCATCAACAGACAACTGATGAGACTAAGACACTTGTTACATCCCCTACAAGATGTGACTTTGTTTCATGAATAGTTCTGCCTGGCAAGTGCAGACCAAACAAATCCTGGACATTAAAAGCTTCCACAGTTCTCTACAGCTTTTGAATTTGAGTGACTACAAGGATAAACAACTCAAAAATGTTGATTTCAATTTACCACAGAGAAGGTGAAGTTGTTTGTGGACACCAGAACAACACCATACGACACCAGAGCAACCAAACACCAAATACAGGGTACAACTCAGCAAACCTCCACAAATGTTGGCACCCCATGAATTTCTTGGTCATCCAGCTCCTACCTGTAGTGGACCAGAGGGACTGCTACATCTGGAGCCCTCCAAGCTGGACTCCACCTTCTTTCGTGGTTGTGGAGCATGAGAGCTCACGCTTTCCAAGGATGTACATCTAGTTTAGGTTTACGGTTCGCCAAGGCAATTTGGGCAGTTCAGGAATCATTGGTGCACAGATATATGGCAACACAGACAAAGAGACAAACACAAATAATGGGAGACAGACAAAACAGAATGAGAGATGGTCACATATGCACGGAGGATGTGAGCAATTTGAATGACAGCTCCCAATGGCTGGGCAAAGATAGTGAAAGGAATGACAGGGCAAGGGCTAGAGGTGCACCGACAGTACCTGCAGTATTGAGACTGGCACTGATCTAGCTCCCAAGTATGGGAGCAGCATGAATGACTGTTAATTATGTAATTCTTGGATCAGCATTGCTCCAGCCCATCTGCATAATGCTTGTATCATTCTGAAAAAATGGTACTGGTGCACTTCTAGCAAAAGCACTATGTGCAGTACAAAAGGCAGTTCTTCAGTGGGAGATGAATACAATCATTCGTCTAAATCTCAAGTTTAGCCACATGGGTTGGACTTAAATAAACCTTCATCCTTCTATATCATATCATATCAATCCAATGTGTAAAATCTGAAAATTTAAAATAAGGAAAGAGGACGACCATCCTTTTTCGCAAAATAAGTAACATGCATGCTCATCAAAAATGTTTGGTGGTAAACGGACACTCCGTTGACAGAGACAGACACGGAAAACAGTTGTTAGTTTCAGGTGAATAATGTGAATAGCAAACACGTAGGGACAATGAATATTAGACAATGAGCTGAGACGTGATATTAACAGGTTACATGACGTGGAATTAGTTGTGTAAGCATGCTGCAATGGAAGAAAGTGACTGGCACCATAACAAACAGCAACTCCAATGATTACTTTGTGCTTTCATTCAGTCCAATATGGTAGCTCATAGGCTCAGAAAACCTAAAAATTAGTTCTGACATAAGTAAAAGCTAAGCGAAACACTTGCGGACAGCTGAATAAGGGGTAAAGGGTTATCTTACGACCGGAGTTCACTCAAATCAAGCAAACACACTCCACGTTTGTTAGTATGAGTTGGTTAGGTCACACCTCCTGATGGGTGAAAACTTGACCACCACTTGTTCTACTGAAATATTTAACATCACTGTAGCCATATCTGGACAATGTTCTACTGAAATGTAACCTAAAACCTATAATGAGTATTGACGGAAATTCAAACCTGTTTTTCCACCTCATTCAGACTCCATTCTTTTAGTTAAATATTGCTTTCAGCTCAACCTGTAGTCTCCTGCAGTTCTTGCTCGCTGATTTGCAATGCAAATGCCGTGTCCAATGCTGCAGACCTTTTACCTTTCCTGCACCTTTGGCACATCACAGAGCTGTAGGAATTGTAGCGTGGGTACTCAAGCATCTATTTATCAACCAATATCATCACCTATCGATAAGTTTTTAAAGTACTTTTTTATGATATATTAATAACTGTTAATTATGAATGATTTCCTTTAAGACACTGCTACCCAAGATGCAATGACATTTGTTGTACATTTTAAACCCATAAAACTTTTTGGTAAGGAGCTCACTGGAGCAACAGAGTCAAAAGACTAAGTCACATCAGTGATCTTTTGTCTACTGGTCATTATCATCTGGAAGTGGCCGTATTTATGCCTTTCTGTTCATAATTCTGCCCAACTTGTGACGAAACACGTATATTTTAAAGGAATCATGCTTTCAGTGGAATGTCATTGGGTTAAGTGATAAAATCCCCATCATATTTGTGGATTATGTGTGGACTATTTTTGTATTTTAACAGAGGATATGTTATTAACACTGATTCTTTAATGCAAGACAATATGGTTGTGGATAGAGTGCTAATATTTACATGTAAATGAGTGAAACTGTGACATCCACTCAAATTTTCGGGTTTAATCTGTGGATATTCTTTTAGGACTGCAAGCCATGGAATAGGTCTGTGTGACTGGATTAAGCATGTGAGGCAAGCATGGTCATCCCAGCTGAAGCACATAATGGTATTATGTGCAGTTTTCTCTTTAAAAACTTGTTAAATTTGGGCTGAAACAACCTAACAATTTCCAGAGTCGACTCAGAGTAGGCCATTTAATGCTGTTTTCGGGGGCACTGGATAGTGCTCCTAATTTTTCTTCCTCCAGCATCAGCTCCTCTTTGGTACTGCAGACACGTTTTGATTTCACGTACTCGCATATGACATGTTTTCATGTTGGTTATGGGTGGAGTGGCTGCAATACTGTCCTCCATAATTCCCCAGTTAATTTATACAATTAATTGCCCATCTACCAGTTCTACTGTAATATTGCATTGCCCAGTAGCTCCTTCTGAGTCGACTGTGGAAGTCTACAACTGATGATTCAACTAGTCAATTTTCAGGGCACAGACTTAGTTAATTGTAATCTTTATTAGTAATAAATTAGATCATTTAAACAGCCAAAACACACTGGTCCTCAGGGGTTAAAAAAAGAAGATAGTGAACCCAACTTCCATGCAAGAAGAGTTAGCAAAGCGTTAAGGTCAGCTGATTAAATGTCACGGACTCAGTAAGAGAAACAAGTAACTGAGAAAACAAAAGAGATTCAACCAAATGGGGCCAAAGAAAGGCCTTGCCTTTCCATACATGAGGCACTGACACGGAAAGATACAATTCCTTAGTTAAGTAAGGAAGTGTATTCCTTACTGGACCTGACTTGATAACCACTGAATGCACCCGGTAAATGGTTTAATAGAAAGGTTGGGATTAGATGAGGAGAGCATTGAGTAAATACTGTAACATGATTGCACTGTACACTGAAACCCATAGGTAGCAAACTGAAATACAGTCTGGCTGTGCTAACATGAGCTGATTAAACACTAGAGGAGCCAATGATGACCAGCTAACTGTGATTTATGCAAAAACAAATATGATGATACACTTACCCTTCATAATCATGGCGGGTGTGATGCCTCTTTATGATAAGGCAGGTAACAACACCAATGAGGATGACTCCAATTACAGCACCACAAACTGCCCCAATTATAACTGCAGTGTTGTCCTGCGGAAGAGATTCTGGACCAAAACATAGAAATATAAAGTAAATATTTTTGTACTATTTGTATCAAGACATGCTCCTTCAAAAATTCCAGTAGACTGTGGCAAACGTGTTGCCCAAAAGGCATTTTAAATCTCTCAAACTTAAGTTCAGCACATTTTCTCCAACCCAAGATCAGCTTGGCATCATGACATTCAGCGCAGTTACATCACATTTTATACATATTTTATCAGTCTGATAAAAACGCAAGTTCACAGTGAACAGATCAGGCTTTCTTCTCATGCTTAATAACCTCAAAGTGCAGCTCTGAGCATTGCCAGTAACAGAGGAAGCAAGAGTTCACTTAATTATATCTAAAAACATTTTTAGACACTGATGCATTTAAAATTACTATAAAAATCGAGTTATTTGCCACTTTTCATTATTTTTTCCAATGCATGCACAGTCCATGCACTCCAAATACAAAAAAAACTGCATTGCAAAAATGCTATGACTTTGCTGTGTTCGGGGTTGCAAAGTTAAATTTAAGGTGGTAAGGTGGATTTTTTTATTGCCGTCCCAGAAAAGTGGCCAATGGAAGCTTTAGAAACCACAAAAGGGACGATCCCCATCAATGTGAGGACGTGTTTTGTCGACCAGGAGGAAGTTGAGCAACTCTGGGAAGCTCAGGAAAGCATCCCTGGGAGACAAGCAAATGAAAAACTGAAATGAAAAAAAAAAAAATCCTCTTATTTATGAATGACATCAGATTCAATATTGTGAAAGTGTTGATTTATTGCCTCAACTGGCAGGTGTTGCTGCAGGGCTATGGTAACTGCTGTTTAAACTAAGTTGGCTGCGTCTCAGCTAGTATTATTAGCACTGCTCTCATTAAAAGTAACTCCTGTTCCCTGCATAGCATTAATTATGTGGCTCGGAGCAGATCTGATTCAGCTCTGATTTCAAGTCCACGTGTTCCAGACGGTTTTCATCAAAAGAACAGATATAGCAAAGAAAGATATAATATTAAATGCCTAGCACAGATGCAGTCATGTATGCTTGACTCTTGGGGTAATTTCCTGCACCGATTTTTTTTTTTCTTTGATTATGATTATACAAGTAGTAATAATATATATATATATTTTTTTTTTTTTACAAGTTTTTGTTGGTACACAGCCAAAGTATATTCATTTTAATTATGACAACTTAAATTTTTGCCAATATGATGATGCTTTAAAGAGGCACTGATGACATGTGTAGCTTCTAATGTATTATGGTAGAATTCAACTTCATTTCCATCATAGAAAAAGAAAAGGCCCTTTTTCATCAAAAGAACATGGAAGCCTGCATAACTGCATCTATTTGAAACATAAAGCAAACCACTGAAGATGAAACTATTCACCTTTCAGAACGACTCTGAGCTCTGTTCGAGCCGGTGTTCCAATTATATCTGGGGGGTTCTTCACGTCACAGTAGTAGGTGCCGTTGTCGCTGAACTGAGCCTGGCTCAGCTGTATCGAGGCGTCCTTCCTGTTGAGGTCACCAATAAACTGCACTCTGTCTTTGAACTCAGGCGGCCCTGGAAATTCCTTCCCATTGCTGAAGTAAAAAATCTACAGAAAAGAGGAAATTAAAATCACCAGTGTGGAAAGGACTCCATGCCTCAGTTGAGTAAATTTCATATCCATATATTTCCCTATTCTGTTAATATTCTGCAATACAAACCAGCCTCTTTAGCAAAACTGCAGAAAGTCAAGGCATTGATCTGTACTGGCTACCAAGTGGACTATCACTAACATCATTTTCACTTTTAAATGGGTTGCATACAATAGATATGGTATAAAACATCCTCATCTCATCAAAGTTTGTACTGTATAAATTAAAATTTTTAGCTTTCAGTATAACATGAGCCGGTGTGCGAACAGGTGGTGAGGGAGCGGGGGTGTGTGTGTGGGGTATTTCTAAGCCATTTTAAGGCCTGAAGAGATGGTCTTTCACAGAAAAAAAAAAACTACTAATTATGTGACACTGATGATCAGAGATGATCTTTTTCAGTGGTTTCATCAATGCCTGGAGAGGGACTTTAAAGGTTCTTAGAGGCAAAAAAAAATCTCATGACTGAATCCTTTTTGAGCGCAACTGACTTCTGCTTTTACGTAATAAAGCCGTGACAGCTGGCGATGATCAAGGTTCATGGAAAGAAGATGCTTTTGCACAAACCTAACAAATTCAAGTTCTCTTTTCAGCATATGAAAGAAAACAGATAATCTACAGGCGTCATGGTGCTCTGTAACAGTCCAATTCAAACATCAAGGTGTGTGGTCTTAGCTTTTTCAGCAGCTCACACATTTGGTCCGACTCAAAATGCAGACACATTCCTGAATTGAACAAAATCTACGATAAGAGTGATAGTTGGATATTATTGAGCCTTTGCAAAATAAGGTTAGCTTGAACAAGACAGCTTCAAGTATCTGGGCTTGATCTTTTTCATATATATCATCTTGATCTGGCAAGTATTGCTGGCCTGACTCTTCTGCGACTGAAATAGCCTTAGGCAATGTCATTATGCTTGTTGGAGATAACAGCAGACAGACAGCAACCCAACCCCGCTTGACTGATCTGTAAATCAGGAAGGAGAGGGTATTTTGGAGGGAATATGATTTGCAGTACACCAGTCTTTCCAGATTCCACATGACAGCAGTTGCTCCCTAACAATTATTTTATATTTTACCCAAAAAAAAGTCAAATGTTTAGTGCTATGTCTCAGTTCACTTCAAACTTAATTACAGATAGAATAATAACTTAAAAATAATAGTAATACATTTTTACAGTGACAGTCTATGCAACTGGCTGTCAGTTTAGTTGGGTGGCATATCATTTAGCAAACCCAGTGTGAATTTTTCAGGCAGTAAAATCTGTAAAATGCGGTGTAAGCTCATGAAAACTGGAATACTGGTTAACTATCACACTTTTATTTAACGGCTACATTTCAATCTTGTCTCTTCATTCAGTTTGTGTCTGATAGGTGCAGAGGATTATGGTCACTGTAGTCCACTGACACACTTCCAGCACGCAACATGAAATTTTGTCTGATAATTGCTTTAGCGAGAGTCGCCAGTTTTGTGCATCATGGCACCAAAATAAATAGTTTTTGCCTGCTGTTACATTATTTGGGCAAACCAATGAAATTTTAACATGGCATTGGAAACAATGCACTGCTTATACACAAGCAGAGTGCTTTAATGAAGTGAAGAAACAAGATTAGTTAAACACAAAAGGAGGAAATAAAAATATTGAGCACAAGCAAGACAAAACCCCCAAAAAGATTCCAAAAACAAAACTAAGATCAAAAGACTATGTCTTATTGAAAGTATGCGATATTCATATAGATAGAGAACTTGACTGTATCTACTGTAAATTAAAATTGCAATCCATCATATTAAACTCAAACTGAAGACTTGCAAATTGTGTTCTCATTATCATGTGGCCCATAAAACCCGAGCAGCAGCTAAAACCTCTCTCCAAGTGTCGGTGGGCTGAAACAATACTAGGAAAACATCCTGAGGCTCTGGGAAATCTTCAGAGAGCAGATAAGACCGAGCTGGACTTACAGAGGACGGAGTCTCGGATCGGCTTGACCGGAAACTCCAGGTCACAGTGGCTGCGCTGCTAACCACCTCTTTGGACTTGAAGGTACATTTAAGGATTCCTGTGGTGCCGTTCTCCACAATCACCTCAGCAGGGGCGTGTATGTCCACTGCCGATGTGGGTTTTGTACCTGTTAATAAAATGAAGGAACACTGTGAAACTTTCTGGTTTTACTGACTTATAAGAAGCACAGCATGTCTGTCAACCTCTGGGCTCAATGATTTTTTTTTTTATTATTTTTTTTGTTTTTAAATAAAACAGTGCACATTTGTAAACATTGCTGTAAATGTGCCAGAATTAGTGAAAAGGCAAGATTTGATCTGCATTCCCTGGCTAGATCTTACACAAGCTTCCTAAAAGTAAGTAGTAATAAAGTAAGTACAAGACAAAACACAGCATCATTATGGAATTACAATACAAATGGTAACAATAGTACAAAGTAGTACTAGTATACTGACAGTGTCATCATTTTCATACAGCTGAAATGATTTGATGAAATCAATTGGAAAGGGTAGTATGTAGCACAGTGGCTACCATGAAGCAAATGGCACATGAATGACACCAGCGTATAATAAATAAATGGTGCGGTTAAACAGGACTTGATACCACGGAGAATGTGAAAGGCATAGGATGACTTTGAGCGGTGTAAAGAGACACATATGGATGGAAGTCAGACACACAGGGAAGCAACATGTAAAAACCACATGGATCACAGAGCCGTTACCCCACAAAAACAACATCTGTAACTAGTACATTCAATATCAAGATTAAAAAAAAGCAGCAGATTCAGCAGATAAAAGACAATGGCATTAACAGGGCGATGACAGATGGGAGCATATGGGTAAGTGCTGACCAATCTGATAATCAGTAAGGCAATGTCTGAAAAGGGAATTAAATGATAAATGTCTGAAGTTGTCGGATATACACTGGCACAGAGCTCCAGTCCTGTGAGGCACCAACTGAGAAGACAGACTGACAGAAGGCACTTTTCCTCAGTGGGATGAAGCAGTCGCCTCCCAACTCCTGCAGTTTCGACTGAAGTTGCTGACAGCTGACAATTTTTGGATCAATTTAAAAAAAAAAAAAAAAAAAGAAAGAAAAGAAAAGAAAAAACACCAACACAAACTACAAATTGTATATTTGGCGAGGTGGAAAGGCCTCTGAAACCTACTTGCTTATCTATACATACAAGTGAGAACTCCAAAATGTTGCAGTAAAATCAGTGAGGAGGAAGAAATTCAAACTGTTTTGTAACATGATATTAAAACAATAAATGAGACAAGTGTAGGGTGAAGCTGGCACGGGGTAAAGGTTAGCTGTTATTTACTATTGCAATAAATTCCAAGTGTATTTTACAGTGCGTTTAGCGCAGTGTCAGGATCACATGTCACATGTCACATGTGTGAGCGGGAGCCACAGTTGATAATCTGGAAGAAGGGATCAGGCAATTTCCCACCTTAAGGGCAACCGAAACTCCCTTTCCATTGAAATGCTGGAGTGAACAAAACCTGGTAGATTTCCAAGTCAACACGCAACATGTCAGGACAGAGAATTTGCTTTCTCGTAGAGCAATGGACAAACCGGTCATAAGAGACGAGGTGTCATTCTGTATTTCATTCTAAAAATTAGTCATAGCGGCATCTGTTTATAGTAGGAAATGTGTATATTTGAAAACCCTCAGTTTTACAAATGTTTTGGAAATTAGGCGGACGCTGAGAACCAGGAGCGTCCACCTAATTTCCAGCCATCCAAGCAGAGGGCCATGTTAACAGAAACCTGGCACCTGGCCACAGAAACGTCTCATTTGCTTTTTGCTTAAACAATTAGCTGGCAGCCACATTGATCCAGCAGAAACAAGGACAGGTTTCTGCGCAGGTTATTTTTTGAGCATAAATGTCGTGGGCACAGCAGAGGTAAGGACAACATGCAAAGAAGGCTTTGCTCAAGCAGTGCTACTTAAAAGGGGAAAAAAAATGGAAAAAGACGTTGGACAAACTGGCCATACAAATAAAATGCCAGCCATTTTCTGTTTTATCTTTGTTTCTGTAATTCTTCCATGAGTCATAGTGTTCTGTACGTGGGAATGCTACGACATGGTTAACCTGACGGCGGGAATTTGCCCATCCACAACACGTTCAACTGGATAGACATTTTGCAGACAGAGACAGATGCATCATCAGCCCTGTCTGGACAATAGACAACTCTCATTAGAAATGAACTGAAATCAAAGTATAAGTGTGGCCGCTGCATAAAAACTAATGTCTTCTGCCCCCTAAATGCAATGTCCAACCTTGCCTCAGACATTTGACAATTTTACAAACGGTAGCTAACAGTACAAACCAACACTTGTGCTGCTGGAACTGTTTAATTATAAGCTCAGGTGTTAAGTATTGGTATATAAAGGGTAACAACAGCATGTAGAGAGCATTTTAAATAGATAGCTATGCCTATCTAATGCCAAACTGAAAGCCTGCAAATATCAATCAAACAAGAAGCTCATCAATGTGTCAAATAGATTATGCAGCTTAACTGTGATTTCAACTTAAAACAGGATATTATAAATTACTTCTTTATATATTCCTTGCCAGTTTTCAGTGGGGTGTGTCAAGTCAAATCACACTGGGAAAGGGCAACACGTGAGTCTCTAACCCTAACCCATCACGTTCACCTTTAACAGAGCGATGGGCAATTGCACACACATCTCTGATAACCTGTGAAGAGTCAAGTTAAAGTTTAACACCCGATTGCAAACACAGAGCCATGAGTCTCACTTCTGCACTCGAAACAGGAATCTCTGCCAGATACTGACACAGCAGAAAAAGTGTGGCAACAAGTCTGTCTGTTGGACAGGCATCCTTACATCTGATTCAGGTTATCTGATTCAGAAGAAGATCTGGAATTGAAAACAAAAACTAAGGAATGCAAACTGCTTTTTTAAGCCATGGCTTGCATCTCATGAACCTCTTCTATTCCCCCGTCATGTGGGCTCTGTGCTAACAGGTTCTGTTAAGCGTATGTATTAATACTGATGCACTTCTTCCAATTTCTATTGACTTTCCCTCAGTTTTTCTGTGTGGTTTGAGTGTGTAACCACTCAGTGATGGGTGAAGAGGGCGTGTGCTCCTATATACAATTTTGTTGTGATCCTTCTAGGCTGTCACAGACTGTGTAGTTTCAGCTATTTCAATTAAATTTACACGTGAATATCTCAACCAAATGTAATACCATTTACTGCACGTCTTTTTTTATCAAAAAGAGAGAAAATCAATCAGCCTTGTGTTGGCTCTGCAATGAATCCTAATGGAGCTCCAAGTGCGAATCATTCCTATATTTTGGTTTACACGGTTTAGACTTCTGCAGCGATGTAAAGTGCTGTACTGTACTGTCTATAACATAATGTTTGTATACATCGATGCACACTGGTTTTATTGGCTTTTTATCATCTATTTATCATCGGGTGCTATTTATTTATTTATCATCTGTTTATACTGTAAATTTGCACATTGCCCTCATCTATGCACATTGTATACATCGATGCACACTGGTTTTATTGGTTTTTTGCACATTGTTCTTTTTTGCACATTGGTACTTAGATCTTTAGATCTCCAGGGTCATCTTTTATTCTTTATTTTTGATTTACTTATTCTTTATTTTTGATTTACTTAATCTTGTACTCTGTGGATACTGCTGAAAACTGTGAATTTCCTTCGGGATGAATAAAGTATCTATCTATCTATCTATCTATCTAAATTAAATATCCAGGCATCAGCGACAGGTCTGTAAATGACACGCCACATACAGCATGTTAAGCCACACTGCACCAGTGACATGTGGCAGACAACGTAGGAGAAAAAAACAGCCATGTGTAACCCTGGTGTATTTCAGTCCCTTCACTATCTTGATAAGGGAAAAGATGCCCATCAAGGAAAAAGGGGCACCAAGCGACTCATCTACGCTGCAGAGGCTAGCGTTAGCCACATGGCTAACAATCGAGCTGCTGTTATCAACATGACTACAAAATTAAAATGAAAACCTTAATTATGGTAAATGTTATACGCCATGAAGTTGTGTATTGATTCAATAACGTTTAACTGAGGATAAGCAATAAAATGACAGTGTCTATTGTTATCCCGTGTGTCTGGTTAGCTGAAGAAGCTTCCCGTCACACAGAACCAAAGCCCACACGGAAATATGTCACTTCAACGTGGCCTCGTTTATTGCCACACCTTCTGATGCAGCAGAGCAATGCTTCAAACTTAAATTACATGAATAGGTCTCGCTGTTCAATTCGGCACAAATCCAGCAAACCCAGCTTTTGTCATTTCAATACAATTTCAACTTGTATCCGCTGATTTCCTGTTGTCCGCACCGTGATCCGCCACCGAAACGCAGCGTAAAGGGCGGTGTGAACCAAGTGCTGGTGAGTTTATTAAGACACAAAACTGCCTGGTGGCTCAATTTCTATGCCGAATTGATCAAAACTCCCTAACAGTTCGTAGAAAATGCTTTAAACCCTGTTCTATCGGTCTGCTGTTGCCGACGGGCGACGCCACACTCATTTCCCAGGTTTGTGAACGAGGTTCGGCGTGAAGGTCTCACCGTGCAGGAGATGTGGAGATAATGCTAACGGCGGCGAGCTAACCTGACATTCAAGCCAACATTTCAGCTCCAAATGAAGCCTTTCCGCATGCAGGTGCACATCTTCGCGTGCGGTACTCACCGAATAAAACACATAACGTCAGTCCAGTCAACAGAGCACAGTTAAAGATGGTGTTTAGACATTTTGGCTCCATAATGTTGTTGTAAACAGGAGTACTTCCTCAGCTCTGTTTCCTTTTTTTTTCCACTCCAGCAGCCAGGTTTGTTCTTCTTCGTGGGAATGTGTAACAGCGGATGTGACGCACCACAAGTGGAATACTGCCCCTACAGGTGTAGTAGATAGATAGATAGATAGATAGATAGATAGATACACTATATTACCAAAAGTATTCGCTCACCTGCCTTTACTCATACTATGAACTGAAGTGCCATCCCATTCCTAACCCATAGAGTTCAATATGATGTCGGTCCACCTTTTGCAGCTATTACAGCTTCAACTCTTCTGGGAAGACTGTCCACAAGGTTGAGGAGAGTGTTTATAGGAATTTTTGACCATTCTTCCAAAAGCGCATTGGTGAGGTCACACACTGATGTTGGTCGAGAAGGCCTGGCTCTCAGTCTCCGCTCTAATTCATCCCAAAGGTGTTCTATCGGGTTCAGGTCAGGACTCTGTGCAGGCCAGTCAAGTTCATCCACACCAGACTCTGTCATCCATGTCTTTATGGACCTTGCTTTGTGCACTGGTGCACAGTCATGTTGGAAGAGGAAGGGGCCCGCTCCAAACTGTTCCCACAAGGTTGGGAGCATGGAATTGTCCAAAATGTTTTGGTATCCTGAAGCATTCAAAGTTCCTTTCACTGGAACTAAGGGGCCAAGCCCAGCTCCTGAAAAACAACCCCACACCATAATTCCTCCTCCACCAAATTTCACAGTCGGCACAATGCAGTCTGAAATGTACCGTTCTCCTGGCAACCTCCAAACCCAGACTCGTCCATCAGATTGCCAGATGGAAAAGCGTGATTCATCACTCCAGAGAACGCGTCTCCACTGCTCTAGAGGCCAGTGGCGGCGTGCTTTACACCATTGCATCCGACGCTTTGCATTGCACTTGGTGATGTGTGGCTTGGCTGCAGCTGCTCGGCCATGGAAACCCATTCCATGAAGCTCTCTGCGTACTGTACTTGGGCTAATCTGAAGGTCACATGAAGTTTGTAGCTCTGTAGCAATTGACTGTGCAGAAAGTCGGCGACCTCTTTGCACTATGCGCTTCAGCATCCGCTGACCCCTCTCCGTCACTTTACGTGGCCTACCACTTCGTGGCTGAGTTGCTGTTGTTCCCAAACGCTTCCATTTTGTTATAATAGAGCTGACAGTTGACTGTGGAATATTTAGGAGCGAGGAAATTTCACGACTGGATTTGTTGCACAGGTGGCATCCTATGACAGTTCCACGCTGGAATTCACTGAGCTCCTGAGAGCGGCCCATTCTTTCACAAATGTCTTGTTTCACAGTCTGCATGCCTGAGTGCTTGATTTTATACACCTGTGGCCAGGCCAAGTGATTAGGACACCTGATTCTGATCATTTGAATGGGTGAGTGAATACTTTTGGTAATATAGTGTAGATACTTTATTCATCCCGAAGGAAATTCACAGTTTCCAGCAGTATCCACAGAGTACAAGATTAAGTAAATCAAAAATAAAGAATAAGTAAATCAAAAATAAAGAATAAAGAATAAAGATGACCCTCGAGATCTAAAGATCTAAGTACCAATGTGCAAAAAAACAATGTGCAAAAAACCAATAAAACCAGTGTGCATCGAACAGATAATAAATAAATAAATAGCGCCCAGATGATAAATAGATGATAAAAAGCCAATAAAACCAGTGTGCATCGATGTATACAACTAGTGCTATTACCACTCCCAAGATTGACTAATCATGGGAGTTGGCATTAAAGGGGTGCTTTCTTAAGATGGAAGGGCTTTTGGGCCAAAAGCTGTCTTGCAAAATAAGATTAAGATTAAGATACCTTTATTGTCAGTTCATATGTATTTAATTGACATGCGTACAAAACGAAATTGCGTTTCTCAATATGAAAAACCCACACTTCATTAACAAAGACGGATTCCAGTCAAGTGTCAGAATAAATAAATAAATGAGTTAAAAAAGACAATAAAATGTAAAGAGTCAATTGCCCATCACTCTTGGTGTGAGTGAGTGTGAGTGTGCGTTCTTCTGGTGCCCATAATACTGTGCTCTAATTGTGAGGTGGTTCAATATGATGTGAGTTCAGGAGTGTGACCGCCTGGGGGTAAAAACTGTTCAACAGCCTGGTGGTCCTGCACCTAATGCACATGTATCTCCTCCCGGACTGCATAGGTGAGAACAGGCTTTGGGAGGGGTCCTTGATGATGCTGCGGGCCCTGCGGATGCAGCGTTGATGGTAAATGCCCATCATTGGTGGCAGCAAAGCTCCAATTATTCTCTCAGACGTCTTCCTGACCCTGTCCAGTTGTTTCCTCTCCACCATAGTGCTGTTCCCGAACCATGAGGTGACACAATAAGTAAGCAGGCTCTCTGTGGTTCCCTGATAGAACATGGTTACGGCTGATGTGGAGAGGTTTGCCCTCTTCAGCCTGCGGAGAGGGTGAAGCTGCTGCGGGGCCCTCTTGATGATGGAGGTGGTACTGCAGCTCGTGCTGAGGGCCTCTGTAAGCAGAACCCCCAGGAACTTGGTGCTCTTGACCCTCTCTACCACAGACCCCTTAATGGTCAGTGGCTGGTGATTGGAGCTGTTCTTCCTGAAATCAATAATCATCTTTTTGGTCTTCTTTGTACCAAGGAGAGGTTATGATACAAGCAGCTGCTCCACCTCCCGTCTGTAGGCATCCTCCTCTCCATTGCTGATGAGGCCGACCACCATTGTATCATCCACGAATTTAATGATGTGGCTGCTGTCCCACCTGGCGGAGCAGTCATGCGTCAGCAGAGTGAACAGTAAGGGACTTAAGACGCAGCCCTGTGGTGATCCAGTGTTCACCACAGCACATGTCAATACAAACATTTATCAACTTCTAACACGGTATAGAAACACATGTTGCAGTGGCACTTTTGCCCATGTCATCAGTCTTCTAGCACCTCAGCCTATCTGCATGTGTTTATGCAGAACAGGCAAAGGCATACCACCTTTGCCTGTTGCCAAAGCTACCATATGATAAACACTAGGTAAAGAAATGTAAATGTAAGGATTATCATGAGGTGATAAGATATAAGTACCGCTTCAAAACATATTTTGTACACCATGTTAAGAGGTAATAAATGGCTGTTTACATCTATTTTGCAAGATGTTTTTTGCACCCTACAGCCTTCAGTATCTAATTGTGTGTTCAGACACATGACGTATTTTTTTCATGTGGTGCAATTACACACAGTCAATGCAAAGACACAAACAGACGCAAATTCACATGTGAAAATTATGCAAATTTGAGAACATTGAGAATGACCCAAATATGCGAAATTCAGTAATTTGCAGATTGTGCGTGAGTTGAAATTTTTCAACTCGAGCAAAAAATTCACAGGTGTATTCGTGTGAGTCTGTGACATGACATATTTGGTGTCCTATGCCATGTTCTTTATAGGTAAATCTCAAGAAATACAGATTTCTCATCACAGATGAATTAAACTACTTCCATAAATCTTTGACTAGATAACGCCCATGTGTCAAATGTTTCAGGACCATCCAGCCTCTCACCAACTTACAATTGTCTGAAAAAATTAAATTAATGGTTAGCACCTTTTATTACATTTGCAGGAATTTATTATGTTAACTGGATTATTATGCTGTACAGTGCACATTGTTATTACATTAATGGTTTAATTACGTTAGTAAGAAGTTATTGAACTGACTATTGTATCAAGCTGTTAGTGCTTTTCTTTAATGAAAAAAAGACAATTTCTGTCAGCATTCATACACAACATAAAGGTTTAAATGAATTACCTTGTTTCGCAGGTGCAGATGATTCAACCGACAACCAACTGAACATCTTTTGACCATTTTCATGCCAAAAGAGGCCCAAAAATGACAAGTGCTCACTGCTTCTGCTAAAATTTTATTCTTGTCAGTGTTGAAGAGCCACTGAAACAGCATTTAGACTGGACACTAAAACTCTCCACTGAAACCCATGCTAATGAAATTCATTTAGGTGGTACATTAAAGGTTTGACAGACTGGCACCCCTGCAGCTTGTTTAGTGAACAAAAAAAGGGGGAGGAACCCTCATCAAATTGAAATGGATGACATAGACTGGCCAATACATGATTTTTTAAAATTTTTTTTTTAACAAAAAGCCAATATCAGACCGATATATACATATATATACACACATATATACATATATATAGATATATAGATATAGATATATATAGATATATCGGTCTAGCGCTAGCACAGATCAGATTTAAAGCACTTTGAACATTATAATAAAAACGCTTTGATTCGTCCCATTAAATTGGAATGATAAAAGTCATCTGTGAAAGCTCAGACTGTGAACTTTTGACTCGGTGCTGAACTGCTAATCACCAGTAAAGTGTCAAAATCATAAATACATTTCTGGTGGATGATAAACTTTTAAAGGTTTAATCTGCGATACGGTAAATCACCTGTTGGCTGATTCTTATATATAGGATTTGAGATTAGATTGTGTTGGTTACCTTTTGTGTATTTCTACTGAATACTATTTAGTGCATAGTACACAGTGGGAGCTTTCATACCATGTGTGCCACACTTAAAAGTGTTAATTCAACCCTGATCCCAAATAGAAACACCAATCTCATTCTTAACTTATATTCACATACCATGAGGGGATTGAGAATTTGAAAAAGTCTTTCAAAAAATCTTTCAAATCATTCCAATGCAGCAACATATTAAGACAATTGTAGACAAATGATTCAGTAAAAGTTCAATCTTGGCTATGGCCACAATAAACTGGTGAATATTTATGACTGGTTAAAAATTTAATGCTATATGGGCTATAAATAAGAGGCAAATTTGATACTTTTTTGTAAATATTGGTATTAAGTAAGGGGCACTTTAAATGTCAAACAATGTCAAAATATGCCAAGCCAACACAATAAGGCCTTCTCAAGTAAATAATGTCCAGAATCACACAGCTAAGAAATCACACTGTTAAATTTCTACTGTAAGTACACCAGTTCTCAGTACAGGCCCCAACACATCCAGTCAGCCCACAGTCAGACAAGCCAAACACAGTTTTCTCTCAGGGCAACTTGGAACGGCTTGCCCACACATCCACGCTATCGCACAATACATTGCATGAGTCTAAGATAAATATCAACTCAATACATCTACAGTATAGACATACACAACCTATGAGAAGTGTAATACATGCAAGTCAAAGAATCTGTGATAAGACATCAACATGTCCTTAAATCATACAATGTAGCTGGATGTATATAAAAATTTAGATTTTGTACTGAAAGCGCAATGCCAAAAAAATAACCATTTCCTGCATGTAATTTTTTATTATTATTATTATTTTTTACAACAGGAGGAAATTATTATTCATGCTCTTTTTTTATCCTTAACATCAAATAAGCACCCCATTGTGTGCAGAGCATTACAACACACAACTAAATTTAAAGGAGACCTGGACTACCAGTTGCTGAAACTTGAGTCACATTATTAAAGTACAAATACCCGGTACTTTAAAAGTTTCAAATGCATCTGTGCAACAGAAAATAATAATAAAAAAGGAGTGGGCTTCCCAAAATATATGACCGACAGTTTCAGTAGAGGTTTTCACAGCCTAAATATGAAACAGAAATGGTGATGCAGCCAGTCTCATGCCACTGTCACCACTGATCGGCATGTTTCATTCTAGTTTCTCACTCCTACCAGTGACTTTTTTTTTTTAGTCTCAAAATTCTAGTTCTGGGTGTTCAATTACTGGTGAAAATCATAGAGGATGATGGTGCAATGGTAGCCGAGAGGCTACTAAACTGGATTTGTTGCAACAGGCAACGTAATGAATGCTAGGTCACATAATAACTGGCCTAAATTGAACAAAAAGCCAATATAATTTGGAAAAAGAATTTAAATCAAATGAAACCAGGCCTCATAAATGACCAGATAATGAGTGTATCTGACTGATACTGTAGTAAGTTAAAAAAAAAATCAAACGCCTTACAACTGCTGATCGATATTCATGTAATGATGTAGAGTATAAGGGAAGAAAAAGTTGGAGGTAACGAGCAGCCCTGTCCCGTGCCTCAACAGCTACCATTAGCGTGCCCTTGAGCAAAGCACTTAACCTCCAAGTCCTCCAGTGTAGCTATATAATGTCTGCAACTTCTCGAGCTTTGCACGGGAAAAGATCATGTTTCCAGTCAACTTGCCTACACAAAATAAGGGTAAATAAAGGACATGGATTTTTTTTTTTTGGTGCAGGAAAGACTAACTATTAGTGTCTGTCGTTTTTACCTTTCCAAGTCAAACCTCAGTCATACCGCATGTGCATTGACTTCACTGATTCAAAATGTTTGACACTACATTAATCTGCACTAACTTGAATGGCAGTCAGTCCCTTCTGGTATGTGTTTTTGAAGCCTTCGATGCCCTGGTACCAGGCTCCTAAGTCTGAAATTCTAGTTTTTGACTGTTCTATGGTTCCAAGTCAATAGCATGGCAGCAGCATGACGTTAGTTATTCACAATTTGTCAGCACCAATGCAGTGTCCCAGTTCAAAAGGTGCCAGAATGGGTTTCCAGTATTGCTGTTTGCAGCTTTCTGGAGAACCGCACATCCAAACAACTTTACTGCACTCCCTCGGGTCCTCGGCAACACACCCGCCGAGTGTCAAATCAATCGGATGGACACTTGTTGCAAAAATCAAAGGACGGACATACATACAGATATTTCTTCCACTCTAGTCAGAGATTTGGTGAACCGTACTGTACTGGGCTTTATTTCCTTTCACCATGTGAGTAAAGTCAATGGAGATGCAACCTGTCTGTGTTGTAGTAGCAAGTCTGCATGGGTGAGGTTGTTGTAAGGTTTCCCCAAAGAAATCCGTCCCTTAGGAGGATCAGCAGCTTCGCAGTCAGGGGAATGTCTTGCTGTGGTGAAGGAGCAACTTCAAACCTCAGCCTTGCTACAGGTATGAAAACTATTCCAACTGTCCTTAAACTGTGTCTGCCCACTGAAAAAGACTCATTCAGCAGGATGACCAAAGCAATCATCTGCCCTGCCGAAGTGTCATTGAGCAAGACTGAATTCTTACGAGCTTTGGGGAGCTGCTCTGCATCTGACCATCCTTGTGTCAAGCAGCAAGACGTAGGTGAATGCCCCTATGGGGATCAATAAAGAATCATGTTATTGTTTAATCAAACAGCCCAAAACGAGAAAAGCTTGAGTGTTTTGCCTGCTGTAAAGCCGACAGCACCTTTTACTTTATTGAAGCAGATTCAATGAACAACCAGTGTGAGTGCTGTGGTAGTGCCAGTCTTGGAATTAGTTGCCAATCATAATTTTAGAGAAGTAGTATTACATTTAAAAAAGGCCTGATTGCCAAGAAAAGAAAAAAAAAAAAAAACACAGGGCAGAATGACAAGACTCAAGTATTACTTCAATTATCCATTATATTCAATTTACAGTTACATGCTAAGACTGTCCGTTGGTTCACCTTGCCCGGCCACTTCTTTAGCAGTGGTACAGTCCTGACTTGACCTGGGTTAACTAGTGTGTTTCAATAGGATCCTTGACAACCAACAGAAAAGTATGAACTTGAAAAATAAAAAACGCAACTTTAAACAGAGATAATGTTTCCTCCATATATTTTTGCAGTTTTCAAAAAGGTTCCTGTCAGAAGCTAAGAACAAAGATAAAGTAGGATACAGTAAAGGATGCTTAAGAAATGGAGGGTATTGCTCGCAATGTGTTATGTTCCTTTTTTTTATCCCAGTAGGTTATGTGCAAATATTTTCCATGAATTTCCTTCATCAAGTCTTTGTCATATGCCTCACAGGATGAAATGACCAAAACAAGTACGAAAATGTCACAGAAAAACAGCTCAAGCAAAAGAAAAACACAGAAAGAAACAAAAGAGTAGAACAAGAGAGCGATTATCAACCGCTTTGAGAAAAAAAAGAAGAAAACTTATGCATCCAATTGTTTTCTATTTACCTGGAAAGAGAAGTTGAAGATGGAAAGTGCTTTAGAAGACAACAAACTCCTTTTTTGGTTGAGCTAATACAGACAGTCATATCTACAGTAGAAACAAGAGAAACACACACAGGAAGATGGACGTCCACTCCTCTGTCACAGACAGCCATTATGTACAATTTTCTTAGTAGTGTTCTTCTTCATTATTCTATCCATGGTGTGTTCAAGAGTCTTAATGTACAGAAAAGGCCATGTTCTCCTCAAGTCACACTGTCCTTTTCCCTCCTAACACTTCCATGGTGGTTACAGGGAGCAGGGGCTTGGAAGGGTCAGATAATGTTATTGGGCCAGTGATATAGAAAGGGGAGAATGAAACTGAGAGCAGCTTCGAAATGGTATCATGTCTCTGGAAGCTGGTTGATGTCAGTCAAGTTGGTGTCATTGAGGATGACTCTGATGCGATCCAAGGAGTCTGCCTGCCTTATTCGCTCCAACTGTACCTGGGGACATGGACAAAGATCAGGTCATTTAATTAATTAACCTCGTTCAACAAAACGGGAATGAGCACACCCTCATGCCTTACATTCAGAGTAGTTTTTCAAGGATTCAGGATTTTTATTCGTCAGACATGCTGTGTACATGAAAGATACGAAATTAAGTACTGAGGTCCCGGTAAGCAACTAAGAAAAACTCAACATACAGCAGGAAGACATACAAGTTTAAAGACATAACAAATAAACAAGTAAAGTGGCATAGAAATAGAAATTCACAGTGGTTCAATTATTGCACACCTCAGAATTGCATGAATTGCCCTAATGAAGCAATTTCCAGCTAAGCCACCACCCCCTGCTGGTAGCTCTGGCATCTGCGCTACTGTCTGCTTTGTTTTAGTTGTTTCAGTTGTTTTTAATTGTTGAATTGTGATGCTGGGACTCCAGAAACTGCACATTGTTGTTAGTTGGTTGGCTGATTTTAACATGCTTGTTTTATTCCAATATTAAGGAAAGTTATGTTTTCCGTGATCTGCCGCCCCCGGGGCAATCATACTGTAACTTACGGCTTATTTCTACCGGACACAAGTGCAATTTCAAGTAGTGTTTTGTATTTAGCAGTAGCAGCAGGATTTAGAAGTAGTACATAGCAGAGTCCTGAATGGGTTCAACTTTGAACCCGCCACTCCTGCCCACATTCACCCGTTACCCGAAATTATCGCCATGCCAAATCCAGACCTGCACGGACTTGTAAATATAACACCACTGACCCAACCCATGGCTCAATACATCAGCTACACAGCCACTCACAATCCAGTGCTTTACTTTTATTGGTGCAGTCATAACCATAAATCATATAAAACTGCATTTGGCAGAATCAATCCACACGTGGAAGCAGAGTGAGAATTAAAATGAGCTCCATCGATTCACACAACCTCATGCACACACACAGGTCTGTCTTCGCATTAAGGGTGGTACTGTATGCACATTTACTGGCATACACACATGCCAGTACAGACACACAGACACACAGATACCTCTTTTTCCCTCTCACACACACACACTTCACAATGCATACTAACATTATTATGATTATCCGGGTACCTGTACCAGCTCAGGTACCCGGAGCAGAACTCTGGCTTTAGCAAAAGTAGAAGTAGTATTTCATATTTATGTGCAATAACTATTTTTACTTAAATTTTTACATGATATTGTCCAGATTTATATCAGCTGACTGTGCCTCCTTACCTGTAGGGTCTGAGAAAGCTTGACAAAGTCCTTCTGAACCTGCTCACTGACATCCAGCTCTGTCTGCAGCCGCTGGGCTTTGTCTCTCTCATCCAGCACCTGACTCTCTAGTGCACTCTGCAGTGGTGGACACACACACACACACACACACACACACACACACACACACACACACACACACACACACACACACACACACACACACACACACACACACACACACACACACACACACACACACACACACACACACACACACCAAAGAAGACATGAGTCAAAGTCTGGCACACTTCCACAGGACGTGACAATGGCCAGGGTTTGTCAAAGTATTTTTAGGAAAATTTAAATGTATTCAACTAGAAAGGATAAATGAAAAAATGTCCTCAGTATTGTTAAAGAAATCTCTTTATCCAACCAAGTGCACATGTTGTCCCTCACTAATGGTGCATTTGAAATGGTGACAGTTTGACAGCTGAATTGAAACATTGGGTACAAAAGGTTAGGGAGGAATGATAGTGTAGTAAGAGAATTAACTCCAAAATTTGGCACTCAGTCCTGCAGGTGAGGATGTCATGTCAAAACCCAGCTGAGACTCTGTTACTGTGGCCTGTCAGGGTGTGGCCGACACAGAATTTCCACAGTCAAAGCAAATTTGGCCTCTATTCAACAATTAACAATAACCAGAGCAGTCACAATCAATCATAATCAAATGCATCAGTCAAACAAACAATACTGAGTATTTAAAATCGATAAAATTTATTAGACAGCTGCACAAGTACTTGACTAACAGAACGATTTGAAATACCAAGCAGCTTCACAGGAACAATGAGAGTGAAAAACGAGACAGCACACAGGTATGTTTGGTTAAATAAATCTCTCATAGCTTGCTTAATTTTTTTTTTTTTTTTTTTTAGCATTCTAAAATGTAAGCAACTAAATGATTAAACAGCTCAGGGCTGAACAGGCCTAAAGTCAGGTTCTTCCAGGGTTTCCGAGAGTTTTTGTTCTTACAGCGACGTCTTACTTGCAGATTTTCAACAGCAATGACGTTATTGAAATACAATAGAAATACTGTACTACTGTACTATAGGCAAAACAAGGTTCATTTAATCTTTCACTGTGGCACTGCAGAGGGAATCCCATGGCCTTTTTATTTATTTATTTATTAAATTAGTTAAATAATTGTTCGATATTAAGATCATGATTATTTAACATGATTGCTCATTGACTGAAGAAAGATTGTGCTTTTTTTAATTTTTAAAATAACTTGTCTTACTTTAAACACACACATACCACAGCTTGGCTGAGTGAGTTTGGGCTGTTAGTGTTGGCATGATACCAAAATTATGACTTCGATATGATACCTGCCTAAAATATCTCGATACCATTACTGAAACGATACCACGGCGAAAATTTAAAACATAAGGAAAAGTAATGGAATAATAGATGACAGAACATGGAACTTTACATTTTTTGCTTTTTTATTATTAATTACAGAATATATTTTACAATGTCAGCTGTACTGATCTCTGAGTGTTTATCTGCAACTGTTTAACCATAAACAATAAAAATAAATAAAATGTTTTGTCACACCTGCTGAGCTATATAGCTACAGAACATGGTTTAACATGAACAAAATTATTCTGTGGCAGCTGCTCTGCTGGTGAGCTTTATAGCCATGTTCAAAAAAATAAACAAATTAAAGATTTTGTCACAGATTGTGGACATATGAAAACCAGAATGTGTTTTATTTTTTCTCTTGACTTATTTTCTGGACAGTTCTGCTTGTTTGTAAGGGTTTGAAAGGGTTAAACACATGCTGAGAGTTGGATGTGACTAGTTTAATAAACAAAATTGAGAACAACACAATGAAGCCACAGACAAAAATTAATCTTAATATTTAGCCTTTTAAACTAGTCATATCCAACTCTCCATGTGTGCACTGGATTGTTTCTTTTTTATTAATTATTTGTAATTAACACAGGCCATTTTCGCTATTCCTATTCCTAATTATCAGAAGATATCTGTCTCTCACTGCTCTTGGAGGTCGGAGCAAGTACTGATTCATTTTTTTTTTAATTCTTTGAACAAGTCTTCATGTCTGTCGGCAACATGCTTATCCAAGTTGGTCGTGTTGGCTCCCTTCGTCTGTATAGGTTTGTAGCATCTTTTACTCGGACTCGGGAAGCAAAGAAAGAGAGAAGGAGAGTGCAAAAAACCTACGTACGCACACACACAGCTTCACTGTCGCACGAATGCAACCCAATATATATGGCTCTTATTAAAATACTGTCTTTCTTAAAGTATCGATACTTTTAAAACTGATAGTCCAGTAATTTTAGGCCAAAATTGGGGTCAACCTAGGACAAATTGCAAGAGAAGCAAACTCAACTGATTTTGTATCCTCAGTTTGTCCTGAGTGAGGGAAAAAAAGTCCCAAGAAATCCCATTGGTGGAAAGTTTTGAAAATCACCTATATATGACCAGATAATACCAGAAAACACTGTTTTTAACACACAGGGGAAAGGGGTTCAAAATTTTACTTTCAGATATCACTATAAAAATTCACAAGTTGATTACACACACATAAGGAATATAAGGAATAAATGCCAGAACAGATATTTAAACAGTGAATTAAAAGGTTACTATATATATATAGTAACCTTTTAATTCACTGTTATACAGTAACCTTTTAATTCAAGGTTACTATATATATAGTAACCTTTTAATTCACTATTATATAGTGACCTTTTAATTCAAGGTACTATATATATTTATTCCTTATATTCCTTATTAGCGCATATCAAATCAGATAATGTGTGATATGCATGTGTAAACAGAATAATTCAAAGAACTTGTAATTGACTTTTTTTCTTGTCTTTCTGTGTATTGTATTGTTTTTGACAACAGAGTATCGCGGTACTTTTCTAGTATCAATACACCATGCAACACTAGCTGTTAGTGAGGGGTGAAAAGGCACAGCTGCAAAGGAAATGGCTGCGCTGGATTTACAACTCAACACACAACGAGAGCATCATTGTGAAACAGAGTGCAGCACAATAAGCGTGTCATCTGTGTCAAAATGAAATTCACATGTCAGCGTATCACAAGGCAGCTTCTATTTGAATCAGCGCTCAACTATCTGGTGGGTTTGAGGAAAAAGTTCTCTCTGGCGGCCCAAACTGCTCCTGGCAAACTCCAAACGTGTATTACGGCTGGAGAGACGCTGTGGAGTCTGCATTTTGATTCTGGATAAGGAAAACCACCGTGTTCACACAGGGTGTAAACACACACAGCACACAGCACGATCAGATGGCTGCTGAATCTCACAGACCACCTCCAGAGGTCGTCTGACTCACACCAGGTGTAAATGTACAGTGCGACTGTAGTTATGAGTAAACACCGCCCACGGGCTAGAGACATCATGACTCACGCGGAGGTCTGCCATCCACTCAACTTCAGCGAAGGACTCCAACACAATCTGTTCCCACCAGTCATCGCTCCTCTGCCTTAAACATACAGTGATGGAGCAGCTGCAAACACCTGCCATGTTTCTGTTGCCTTCCACAAACAAGCCTGACAGAGCAGCCTGTCCCATCTCAAATGAAAGGTACATACAGGTGGTGCGGTGTTATACACACTGATCCTAAACCCACCGCGTTTGCTTTTGTTGACAGTCTCTTTATCCAACTCGCCTGCTTCGCACACTGGGCACAAAAACTGAGATATCATCGCAATGTGGCCGGCGTTTGGACAGACTGTATAGAAACACCAGGTGAAAATGTGAGGCCTCGTTCAGACTGCAGGCAAATCCGATTTGTCTCTCGGATCAGATCTTTGAGACAGACCGTCCACGCTGTCATTTCCGAGTGATCAAATTCATGTCTCCTGACATCATCAACCTATCTGCACAGGTTGCTATGGTAACAACGCAGCTGTCAGTAACTACACGTGCTGGTGAAGCAGCTTTCCGATGTGGAAGCAGGAGAAATTCTGGGGACTCTCTGACGTTGTCGTTGTGTGTCACGTTGTGCGGGACGTTACAGACACTTTGGGATCCCATTTGAGTGTCCAGAGTGTCCAGACTGAGACGCATCTGTACAAATCCGACTGGAATCTCATTTTAAACCACCTCCAAATGCGGTTTGGATGTGGCTGTGATTTGCAAAAACTGCATTCCATGTGCTTTGTTTTTTTTCGCTGTCCAGACTTTCTAAAATCAATCTGGATACGATGTGGGTCTGGCAAACAATGGATTGGGCCTGGCAGTCTGAACAAGGCCTAAAAGGTGTGATCAGATTCTGGATGCAGGTTGCATTTTAATATCGTCTGTAAATGATGCGATATAGAAACCTTTGCAGCTATGCCTTTTTTTTTTTTTTTTTTTAACTAGAAGACAACCTCACGATGCCTTCTGACAAACACCTGAGAGCGAGCCTCAACTTGTTTTTAACCGGGTTCACATGCGGGGGAAGAAAGCCATAACAGCGGCAACAGTAAGAGCAAACACGAGAGGAAGACCTTCTGGATTTCTTATTTCCGGATGTTATGTGCCAGTTAGAACCAAAATAATATTTTACATAACTGCATATCAAATTTCCATGAGTGTACTTTTGCGGTGGCAAAAACTTGCAGAACGAGTTTGCAGTGTCAGAATGGCATTGTAAACTTGTTACACATATTTAAGTGTAGACTGCAAGTTGAATGAAAAACTTCTAAATTTGAATTTATTGTATAATTATAAAACTTATTTGGTGTAAATGTGACCTTAATTTCAATCCTTTAAAAAGTGGCTTCTGCAGTTTTAGCAGTCTGGGAGACATTCCATGTCCATGAAATTGCAAATACAGACATTTAGCAAAAAAACAAAATGAAAAATGAAACCTTATTTACTTTAATCAATGCACAAAATACTATATTCATCATTAATACGAAAGTGAACCCTACAGTCATTGTAAAGAATGAGAAAATAAAATAAACTGGCCTACTAAAGCATCTTTAAAATGAAATTATGTCTGTGACATTTAGAAATATTACTGATGAATATGCCCCTGCTTGTCAAGTTATTGCTAAGGGGTGCACTTTATACAGCTTGTGCTGCTATAAATTAGTGCTGTCACTGGTGCTATTCAGTTCTCATTTATTAAAATACTTAAAACAATTAACGTTCCTAATAGAACCACCACACCTCGACTCCGATTAGTGAGTGAAAGCTGATTTAGAGGAAATAATCCCTCTCATCGATCTAGCTTGGCCTGTGAAGATTACAATGACTATTAAAACTTTCCATTACTTTTCCTAAAAATTAGGGATATGACATTAGGCCTGGAAATCCATTTTTCAAATTCTATGACTTTTTCAGGTTTTCAAGGACCGCAGAAACCCTGGATCTTGCAGAACTTTGAGGTATCATTTGCTGATGAAAATGGCCACATTAAGAGGAGCAGAGTCTTTTGGAGTGCCAGGATTAGAGGCAGGCAGGTTACACCCTCACCTTGGTGGAGCTCAGCTCCTTAAGCTGCTGCTCCAGGTTGGTCTTCAGGCCCTGGATGGTCTCCAGTGTTTCACTCTTCTCTGATAGACTGTTCTGCAACTGGAGGAAGAAACCAGAAAACACTTTAACAAGGATATATCAATACACAGAAATACACTAACATATCAACAAGTGTAAAAACGGACCAGGCTATAGCTGCATGTTGACTGATAATAATCAGTACTAAATAAAGGTAAATAAGAAAACAAAGGCCTAAAAATAAAGTAAAATAAAGAAAAATAAAATAAGATGCATCTATCATCATTAACATGCTCGAAAAGGAGTAGGAAGAAGTAAAAACTTATTTAATCCTACCCCCTAATCTCTATTTCATTACAATGTCTATTTCATTATATTCAGTATAATCAGTCATAAATGTTCAAAAATACTGAAATTTACTACACTGGTATTTTGATATATTACATACTGGGACATGTCTAACGTCTGTGCACGACGTTGCTGTGTATTTACATTGTAAGCCATGACTGCTACCCCTCCAAATTCCTCCAATAAACTACAGTATGGCTGTATTTACTAATGCTCTTACGATAAACATCATCTTTTATTTAACTTGCCTCTGTCAAACCAGTGTGGTTTCACCTACACATTTCTAACATCAGTGATTAAGTTCATTTTAAGGATGATTAAATGCTTCAAAGGACAGTTAAATGCTTCATAGCGAGAAGTCACATAATTTCATCTTCCCTTGCATGAAATATATCGGGATATATATTGGGAGAGTGCCTTCACTGACCACACAGCCGAGGTCACTTTACAATCAATCCAACGGCACAAAAAACAGCATCGAGTCTCCACTCCTCCTCTGGTCTCATATATACAGGGTGTCCACAACGTCTCTTCACAATTTAAAAAATCTATTACAAAAGCAATTGATGAGATTTGTTCTGTGCACTCAGTGGTTCTCAAAGTTTTTAATCACATTGGACGTCAACGACCTGAAGCAAAACATCACTGATGCCACTGCCACCATTGATGAGGCTCTGCTGCAGCGAACATGGCAAGAAATCGAGTACCGTCTTGATGTGCCTCGTGCAACTAATGGTCCCGCCCTCCTCTCGCCCCATAGATACTATACAAATATACATTTTATATTATATAAATATACATTATTAAGTACTGCCGTTATTATTATTATTAATATCACACATACATACATATGCATGAGACTATAAAAAATTCTTTCTTCTGTATTGTTTCATTTTATCATCACTGTTATTATTACTATTTGTTTATCTACTTATTCATCTACCTCTTCGTGGTTTTGTTGCTGAAACATACTTATCACTATCATATATAAACCAGTATCACTATTAGTACTATTATTATTATTATTACAAATATTATTATTATAATTATTAATTTTTATTGCATCAGTATTATTAATCAATATTATTGTTTGTATTATTTTATTGTGGTTAATATTATTATTATTATTATTGGTACCACTCTTCATCAATACATACAAGGGCATCTCATTTAATCATCCGAATACACACACACTCACACACACACACACACACCACAATAGAAGCAAACATGTACTGTTGTTTTATTATCTCTTTCTGTTTTGTTTTTTGTTCTTGTTTGTCTTTTTTACACTGTGTCATGTATGTCTGGTTATGTCAATATCACCTGTTAACTGTCAAAATAAAAAAAAAGAAAAAGCTAATGGTGCCCATATAGAGGTGTATTAAATGAGGCAAAAAAAACTACAATATCTACTCCTCATTTTGTAATAATTTCCACAGATTTGTCTATTCACTTGCTTTTGTAATAAATTTGTTAAATTGTAAAGAGACTTTATGGCTACTCCCTGGTACATGGTGACTCTATACGCTTGCAGATCACTCCAGTAGTATTTAAATATGTCGTTTCATGCAAGACGCTTAGAAATGTGTATCTTTAGCGAGTTTCAAACGGGAAATGGCGAACCACAGCATAAAATCAGAGCCACGGTTCCTGTTTCCGTACCTGCTCCTTCTCAGCCTTCACTCGCTCCAGCTCCGTCTTCAGACTGGAGAAAGACGCTGTGGGAGGAACGGATCATTAAAGGATCATTGTAACGCTTCAAAACCCACATATGCTTCCTGCCATGCTAATGCAACCCCTGGAACATGATTTGTCAATTTATTATTAATGCATCAAATCTATGCCGTGTGAGTTTTAGCGGGGGGGCAGAGCTGCTTTCTACTAACAAGCCCGTGTGTGTGTTTGGTTTGTGAATGAGAAAGTGAGAGCTCTACATGACGAGAGACTGCTGAGCTAATAAACAAGCGACATTAAAGGGTTATACAAACTTTTTGGGAGCTGATCACCTTACCACATATCTGACTGGCACCAAAAATCATCTGTGTTTCCTGTCGCTGGTTCTGCCCAATGCTCATGTTAACACTTAAACATGCAATATATCAAGTGCTTATAAGTGACTTTTTCAATTTTGAAGAAGTTGACAGTATTTCGCTTCCTCCCCAGCTGTTCTGTGGGACAGTCGTGGAGCTGTCTTCCTCTCTTTGTTACTGAGTGCTGGATACTGGCTGGATGCTCCACATGCGAACTGTTAGCCTCCTGCCATTGAGATGTACTTCCCTCCAGCTAACACTCCTAAAAATAACCTCCTTAATCCACTCAAAATCCACTTTTAGGTGTCCCTTTTAGGCGTCCACAAAGATCCGGTAACTTCCTGAATCACTCCTTGCCAGAGGAGTTGGCAACCGAACAAAACTACCAAACTAACACCTGGGATGATGACAGTGCCAGTGTATTGGGTAAGGGGGCCAGTGGGCTAAATTCACAAAAAGTCAGTGCAGTCCTTTAAGTCAACATGTTGACACACTGAGCACGTTTACATACAGACCATATTCCTGTTTTATTCAGAATATCCGCAATATTCCGGTTGCGCACGAGTCATGTAAACACACCGAACCCGATTAAGGTCATATTCCGGTTGGAGAAAATTCTGAATCAGACCCCTGGCATGTGCCTGTTCCAACCAGAATACTGCGCCCTGTAAACACCTTCAGGGTTTTCCCTGGCCAATTTTAGGTCGTAACCCTAACCCGGTGCAGCTGTTATGTCAAATTCCGCGTTAAAAATAGATTCCGTTTTATTTGGCTAATCTGCACGCTTCACACAAGTCACCCAAATGGCCAATGAATCACTGGTATTTGCGAGTGCTTGTGTTTTTCGCGCTAGGCGATTCATACATTCCACCACCGCCTAGCCTACAGCGGATGTGTTGCAGCTGAAAGCCATCCTCTCAGCGTTCAAGCAGAAACTATTCGCTGCAGTGATTGGTTAATTCCGTTGTCAGTATTTCATGACGTATGGCCCAGTGCCCGCCTAACTCCCCCCGGACAATCCAAGCTAGCATCAACAACAGATTCCTAAAGGGGCTGCAGATTGAATATATCGATGTGCGTTTTTTCCCCCTTTCCTCGTTCATTTGATCTAGGCGGTCGGTGAAAACGTCTAGGCGGTGTGCCTAAGAAATTATAAGGCAGGGAAAACCCTGACCTTAGTTGGAAAATGCCCCGAACCGGAATATTCAGTCACGTCTGCGCATGCTCGATTCACAAGGAATCCTGAGGCGTCTTTGTTACTATGGTTACTGCAAGCGGGGAGAACGACATGGCGAACAGCAGCAAGAGCCAGGAGACTGCAGTCTGCCTTCAGCTGATCAAAGACTTAAATATTATGGAGTAAATCGATGAGAGAAAACAGAAATAGCGACTGCTTTTTCTTCTTCTTCTTCTGTATTTCCGGCAGACCAGACGCCTATACGCGGCTGAGTGTCACATTACGTCAGAGAGTGGAATACGCCGAAACACGGGAACACCCCGAGTAACCCCGAGGAACGGAATATTCCAGTTGCCGCAGCGCATATAAACACCATATTCGGAAAATTACCTTAACCGGAATACTGACCAAATGGGAATATGGTGTGCATGTAAACGCAGTCAGTCACAGATTTAAGGCTGGAAAGGCAAAAAGGCATCAGATCATTTCATTACTTTTCCGTATGAAATACAAGCAGCCTTGATTTAATTTTTACTTAAAAGGCAGTATTTACAATTTTTTGTTTTGTGTGAAATGCAGCTATGACCCACGGCTGGGGTTGGACAAACGCTCTGGTGGTGATGACACGTTTTTGCCTTTCCAAGACATTTCAAAACTTGTGACACGTAAAGCAGTGTTTTAGTGTCTGTGCAATTAGTCTGACGGCAGTGCTATCGACACACACAACACTACAGTGAGCTTGGTCAAAGTGTTCACCATACCTTCCAAGATGTCTGAACAACAGTGATCAATGGAGGGGAAGGAAAAGTACAAAGAATAGAAGATGAGATGGTAAAAAAAAAAAAGAAAAGAAAACTTCTCCACACAGAGTGAAAAATATTGAAACACAAAAGTTGAAACACAGACAACTTTAATACAGAGAGGCTGCTAACATATGCAGCCATGAAACACTATCACCTCTAATCCTGACGGTTTCTGACACCGACATTCAGAGCAAGACACAGCTTCTGAACTGGTGTGTTAAACTGGTTAGAATATGAGATTAGGATTAGACCGACGGGTTAACAGTGTACTGACATTGCCCTTGAATTAAAAATGCATAGCAACTGATTACAAACTAAACTTACTGAATGATCACTACTTGTCTACAGGAAAATCTTAATCTGAAATGACTCTGATGCGACGTTTCAGTCACACTCCAGGAAAACATGTAGATATTTCTGTTTCTGTTAGTTTTATTATTGTAATAATTATCAGTTATAACAATCATGGTCTCAATTGAGAGTTTGTGTCCGACGGTCCAAATTTCGTTTCAGAGGCTTTTCTGATGCAGCAAAGAATAACACTGGAATCTTTGGCCCCCAAAAAGGTAAAATTTCAGGATGTTGAACTTTGGCATAAATTATTAGCTATCATCTGCTTCAGTCCTAGTAGATCATTCAAAACACCATACTGTTTAAGCCCTAAATGGGATTACGTAACTATTACTGAGATTACACAGCTCCTGTATCATGAAAAGCATGTGCTGCAAATACTGCACATAAATCAACAGCCTCTCGTCCTGTTATGAAAAAACACTGAGCAGGTGAGCCTCACCTATCTCCTCCTTGCAGCCCTCGATCTCCAGCTGCAGCGTGTCCTCCAGGTTTTCCTTCAGACACTGCTCCGCCTGGATCTGCTCCTTCAGAAACAAGATCTCGGCTTTCAGTTTCTCCTCCAGGTGATCGGCCGCCGTCCGCACCGCCACCATGTCCTCTCGCAGCTGCAGCACCAGGCCTTGCAGCTCCTGATGGAGAATCAAACCACGTCACAGGTATCACTGTGAGGAATCACGGCTACAGCGCGATCCAATATCGCACAGCGGACAGACGGCAAGAGGGACTGCAGAGTTTAATAAAGATGGGTTTCCAGATAGAGCTCTTTTTCCTTGGGCTAACCCATGAGATGAGTGCTGCTGAAACACGGGCGACAAACACCTCAAATTTTTATGGTGAAACAAACAAAAAAAAAAATGAAAATAAGCATCTACTGTAGTTATATCATCTGCACTTCATCCTACTACACTCTAATTTCCATTTTTGTGTACTGCTGTTATATTATGGGATGTTCAACATTTGCCAAACATCCTATGAAATGCAAGTCTTTAGTTAATATTTTACAAACAAGAGAACAAAATGATACGCTGTGGCTGTTATTTTTTATTATTCAGAGAACATCTTGAAAATGTGTATGAGTGAATTACGGGCTCAACTACTTTGCACAATTCAAATTCATTATGCTACTTTTAAATTCCAATATGCATCCATGCAAATCATCTGAACGCACCTTAACTTTGACAACCGAATTAACAGCATAACAAAAATGCTTTTCTATCATGGCATGGGGTTCCGGTTCCAGGATCGACTTAAAAATCCTGCAATGTGTCTGTAAAGCGCTTGAAGGCCTTGAGGGTCGATCAAATTACGTAACAACCTGCTCATTAAGAACGTCGGACACTAATTGGACACAAATGTGTTGGTAATTATGAGAGCAAACTCCAAATCTGGTGTTACAGCTTTTAGCCGTTGCACTCCGTCTCTGCGGAAAGGGCCTCCAGTTACCCTGAGGTTGCTCTTCTTTAACCACCACCGCTTTTGATTTAGCTGGTCGCTTACTTTGCCGTTTAGCTGCTGCATCTCATTTAATTATCTTTTCATTTCCTCCTAACATTGGTCTTGTTTTACCCTTCTTATTGCTTTATTGTTATTGCTCTTGGCATTTCTCCACCACTTTTATTATTATTGCTTGTATGCTTACCGTTACTGCTATTAGTATTTTTCTTTTCGTGTTAAGACCACTGATTTGCTTGGCCATGAAATGTGCTATAAAAAAATAGTCTAACTTGACTTGTCATATTTCTGTGCATATCTTTGTACAAGAGAAATGCCATGAAGAACATTTATGTGTTCTGCGTATATTTCTGCACATTTTATTACGTTGGTGCAAGTGAAAAACGTAAACAGTCACAATGCATGTTTGCATGCCTGGACTCAGCTCTGTTCGTTTATGCTCCAACGATGCAAATAACTAGAAAAGATCATTTCCATGTTTCACCATGTAAATCTGTCGCTGAAGATGCTCTGTCTTTACCTCGAGCAGCGCAGCCGGATGGGGGTTGTGTCTGCACCCCATTCAATCAGTTTTGTCTATTAACTAGATATCTCAAAAAGTTACGAATGGATTTGGTGATGAAACTTTGCGGAGAGGCCGGTCACAGGGCCAAGCGGAACCGATCGGCTTTCACACCAATTAGCCGAAGG
Source organism: Myripristis murdjan (assembly GCF_902150065.1). Classification (NCBI taxonomy): domain Eukaryota; kingdom Metazoa; phylum Chordata; class Actinopteri; order Holocentriformes; family Holocentridae; genus Myripristis; species Myripristis murdjan. The sequence continues at coordinate 32,618,663 of NC_043993.1, forward strand.
GGAGTGCGGCAGTGTCTGCAGCTTCTCACAAAATGGCACATAACCTCCTGAATACATTTTCAGAACACCATGAGAGTTTGTGGTAATTTGCACATGCATATCTCATGTCGCATCTCGGGTAAAGTAAAACAAGTTGGTAATGTGACACGAAACAAATGATTAACTTTATGTAAAAATCTGACATGAAACTGGCCTCTAATGTTGGTGGAGGTGTGCATTCCGCTGGGTGCTATTTCGTTATTCATGTATCTGCTATATCATTTTCAATATGTGTATTTGGTATGACTACTTGTATCACCCTGAGTATAGTCTAATATCTTATTTTTAATTTTTAATCTACATATCCCGTTCTTGCTACAATGATGACCCACTTTCCCGATGGGGATTATTAAAGTTTTATCCCATCTAATCATCCGCACTAATCTAAATTCACCCTAACAACACTAATGGGGAGTCTGAAAAGTGTGACTCAGACTTTGCATACTTGCACAGTGTTGGGCATCTGAAAATCCTCTTGCTGCTGTAATTCTAGGTGAAGCCTGTGTTTTCCCTGCAGGCTCTCGTTGTCTCTCTGTAGTCGGCTTAGTTCGTCTGCCACCTGCTCCCTTGACTGCATCAGCACCGCCTGCAAAACAGAGGAAGAAAAAGAAAAGAAAAAAAAACCCGGAAATCAAATCACGTGTCAGTTTGTTTCCCTTTTATGATTCATGTCAGACGGAACCAGAAAGCCACATGGTGCAGAATGATTCACCGGCAAACGTCTGCTTTTGGAGCAACACTCTTTTCAATTCATCCTGCACCACTATCATTCTGCTCGCTGTGACACTATTTCCTCAATTTATGACAGAGGAAAGACACATGAATCTGTAAATCAACGCCACATTCAGCAGGGGAATATCTGTTTTGGTTTAGGGATGCTAACCGGTGGCCGTTTGACCGGTTGTTGACCGTTTGAACTTTAACCGAATAATCTTGTCGGTTAATTTTAAGGCCGAACGTGTCAATGCCACCACAAATGCGCATGTCATAGTGTAAATACCGTAACTTCCGTAAAGTTTGCTCTATTGAAAAAATTCTAACTGTTCCTGAAAGCTAAGAAGTTGCTCATGAACCCACATGCAGTTTAATACGGTAAACATGGCGACGGGATGCTCTGCCGGGCTTGGATTACATCATCACGCACAGAGCTCAGCTCGTAGAGACAGACCGGAGAAACGAGCCAAGCTTATGGTGATGACGTATAGTTTTGAACAAAGTATGTCATGCAAGAGTCATAAAACCACCAAGCAGACTCATCGAGGAATCTGGAGACAATATTTTTCACGAGGAGAGAGAGATTTCTTCTACACCATGTTAAGCAACATGCGTAAATTACATAATGTTTGTAGGATATCATGTAGGCTATGTACAATATTTGACTTTGGAATGAATGGTGCTCCATATTATCTTATGTCTGAATTGGTTTTGGGCCTGCTGAGGGGACATCCGTGGTACAGAACGGACACGGTCGCGTTCTTGACTGTCTTGACCGAAATAAACCGATCAATGAGGCCCGGTGGTCGACCAAGAAAATTTTCCATTTTCGCCATCCCTATTTTGGTTGATAACTTTGTTGGCTATTTTTTTCCTTTTTGTCCTGCCTTACTCTATGTGTGTTTTTCTGATTTTAGGAACAGATCAGAGGCACATAAGTGCATTAATTCCTGCTGGAGAACCTGCAGATAGACTTCCATTGCTGAACATGCCTCTGTCTTCATGCTTCTCTCCGCTCTCTTCCATCACAAGTTTGACTCTCTGCTACTGGTAGACATGATTACCTCTAATTCTCTGACAACTGAGCCTTGCATCAGTGGATAATTATGTAGCCCAGGGCCTGCTCTTGCCAATGAGTGCTTGTGTTAAAGAGGGGAAAAGATGTCATTGTTGTATAAGCTGAGAAATGCAATCACTCGCTGGACCTTGTGACATGAGACACAACTAGAGATGTGACAACAGTCTGCAAGGAAAGGCAAGCAGGGATACAGGGGGATGTGCTACTCACCATCTGTTCCTGTGTGTTCCTCTTAGCTTGACTGAACCCTTGCTGTAGTGTGCTCAGTAGTGTTTCTGACTCCTGGACTCTCTGCACCAGGGCTGACACCTTCAACACAGCACAGAAACAGCTGTCACTAACATGAGAGAAAATCCATCGCGGTTCATTAGGCTTTAATCAGCGAGATAATCCCACAATAAAAATGTCCAGCCTACGCCTGTGCGTACCCTGTGGTCAGTTCTCAAAGATGGCACGCTCCAACAGTGAGTCAAGGTTTGGCTTGCTAAATAAAGCATGCAGAGAGAGTTGAAGTGATTTAGTTACTGTCTAATTCAATTTTACTGCAGATAATTAAACTGCAGGCTCTGGACTTCAGTGTCCCGTGTGAATCACAGCTTCCATGATCACGCTCTCTGAGTTAAGCGTCTATTGAACATGCCAAAATCCCACTGAGATGTAATGGAAGAAACCCACAATACTGTAGCTAAGCTGGCAAAAGGAGTGAATT